>NC_050578.1:140332333-140633833 GCF_011100635.1 Trichosurus vulpecula
AGTAACATGGTGGCCAGTTTTCCTTGTTGAGCTCTCAATCTCCATAACAAACTTATTTGTCATGGCCCATTGTACAGAGCTGCTTCCTTGACTTCTCCCTTTGATGTAAAAATGGAGGTGAGTAGACCTCAAACCCTCCATACAATCAAACCCTTCTGAATCCTCTTTAGAGATCTGCTTCATCACTTTAACCAGAGGCTATGGTGGCCATTTCCCCAAATGTTAACATTTTTGGAGAGCTCAAATACTGGTTGCTTCTTGTCTTTTATTTGCAAAGATAATCAAAATTATAACACTATACTTGGAGTCAAGTTGCAGTGTGTCTGACTGTGGCTCATCAGGCCAATATGAACTTGGAATGGTCTATCACAGGTTGGGTACAAACGGCCCATGTGAACATTTAGTTTGGCCATGTCTAAATTTATCCATCTCACATTTCTTTTGAGGTACTGTAATTCTGCTTTGCTCATACCACACAACTCCTTCTTTGTGGCAGGCACACCATGCTGGGCCATCCTTTGCTAGTGCCTCCTATTTCATACAATCAGTTCCAATTCCAAAGTTCTTCAGAGAGCTCAGATAATAAAGGTCTTTAGAATAAGAAGGTTCTTTGAAAGTTGTCAAGTTGTAGTCATTGGAATAACCATTGTAATTTATTCCTCCTTTAAAGAAAAGTAGGGCTTGAGCTTATGGACTACTTCAGCTTCCTTAGGTCATATTTTAACAAGTTCATTATTCCATCGGTCTGCCCTCTGCATTTGCCATGAATTTCTACCAACTTTGATTGTTGTTCTTGGCATTGGACCATGGAGCTTAACGGGAGCTGGTACAGGATAGAGAAGGGGGAGGATTTTAAATTCTAAGTCCTGAAGTTGATCTCTGAAGGTTGAGGAGATTCAGGGAGACAAAGTCACTGTGAACTCATATGTGGGGATGCCAAGGAAAGAAGAAAGAAAAGGGCATGGTTATAAGCAAGCTTCTCATAGACCACATCATAACATTGAGGAGTTTCGAGTTCAGGTCAGCTCTCATTTCATTTAAACAGTTCAAGCCTCCCACCTCTAAATAAGCCTCTTATTCCATCCCCCTCCATTCTCCATAGTAAGTGAAGCCAGAATGAGATCTCTATGAAAGGATAGGAAAAAGCTGGCTCCTTTCCCAAGAGCTCAGAAGAGGACTCCCAACTCACATTGACAAACTTGGCTGAGGGAATCTTTTCTAGTAATCCTTTAGTGGTGCCCTAATGCCCTTCACAATTGGGGAATCACAGTAGAAACCCTGGTAGGAAAGCTGACAACAGCAGAATTACTGTGCCCTGCTGCCCTAATTAAGCTGCTACCCCAGGAACAGACTAAAGCACATACTCCTCAGCAGGTGATGTACTTTTCACATTACATACCAACCTATTTCGGGGGCTAGAGAACATCTGCTGGAACACAAGCTAATGGGTTTAGTGATGCTCCAGCTGTGTCCATGCTCAAGCAAAAGCTCGTTGGCAGTTGGGCTTCCAGCAGGCTCTTTGAGCATGTCTTCTAATTGGCTACATTTTTGGCTGAGAGGCTTCCCACTAATGTATGCTGTCATCAAGCTTCACTTTTTCAATCATGTTCAGAGAAAGACATTAACACCTGTAATCATTTCCCATATAGTATGGATGGGACTTCCTGTGTAGTCAGTGTTTAGGCTGGGAATATTGAATCTATAATTGAGTTTAACCTAGAATTAAAGTTTAGGAGGCAACTGGATATGCATGGGACAGATAGGTGGCACAGTGGGAGAGTGCAAAGCCTGGAGTAAATCAGACTCATCCTCTTAAGTTCAAATCTGGCCTCAGATACTTATTAGCTGTGTGACCCTAGGCAAGTCACTTAACCCTGTTTGCCTCAGTTTCCTCATTTGTAAAATGAGCTGGAAAAGGAAATGGCAAACCACTACAGTGTCTTTGCCAAGAAAATCACAAATGAGATCACAAAGATTTAGACACAACTGAAATGATTGAACAACAACAAAAAGGATAGATATGTATAAAATCATAGATTTGGAGCAAGAAGGAAACCAAAGGATCGTCTAATTGAACCCTACTAATTTTACAGAGAATAAATTTAAGACACAGAGCGATGAAGCAGCTCACCTCTAAAGTAATATGAATCACCCTTAGTCAGAGAGCTAGTGATTACTTGAGCTAGGATTTGAACCTTAATTTCCTGACCCTACATCAAATGCAATGTCTAATACTCCAGGCTGTATTTGAATACGTAGATAGTAAATGTCAAAAGTGGGATTTGAACCCAGGTTTTCCTGACTACAAATCAAGCACTGTTTACACTACTCTCACTCTTAAAATTTTTGCTTTAACTTTAATCAAACTGTGGTTTCATTAACATAGATGTCACACAGTCATACCTTCTCATTCTGTTTATTATTCATGTTTTTTTCATAACAAGTTAGTCTGATTCAGGCATTCTGTCAATCAATAAGCATTTATAAAGTACTTACTATATGCCTTCAGGAACTGGACTAGGCACCGGGGACGATGAAAAAATAAAAAGCACCTGTCCTTCCACTCCTGAAAAATAAGAGTTTCTCAATACATGATCCAACGTCACCAACTTCATTGCTTTTGTTTGCACATGGTACTCTCTCTCCCAACTCTACATTTTGACTAGCTGTTCCTCTTCCTGGAATTCTCTTCCTCCTTATCTTTGTCCCCTAGCTTCTCTGGCTTTCTTCAACTCTCAGCTAAAATGTCACTTAAAAAGACAACCTTTCCCAATCCCACATTAATGCCAGTGCCTTCATTCAGCCTCCAATTTACCCCATGTATGTCTTCTTTTATGGACTTGTTTGCATGTTGGCTCCCCCACAAGAACGTGATCTCCTGATATTCATATCTAGGGTGGAGCCAAGATGGCTGCTGGAAAAAAGGGACTTGCTTAAGATCTCCCCCAAATCCCTCCAAACACCTGTAAAAAATGGCTCTGAACAAATTCTAGAGCTGCATAACCTACAAAATAACAGAGGGAAACAGGTCTCCAGCCCAGGAGAGGCTGGATGGTCACTGGGAAGGGTCTATCACAGGGTGCTGGGAGCAGAGCACAGCCCAGAGTGGGCTGCGCCAGGACAGACCAGACCCAGAGTCAGCCAGCCGGAACAGGCCTTGGGGCCATGAAACAGTGAGCTGTGGCAGTTACCAGACTTCTCAACCCACAAACACCAAAGAGCAGGCTGGAGGAAAACTGCAGAATCGAGTCCAGAGCAGTCCAATCACCAGCCCTGAGGGAGGTGGAGGTGGTGTCCTGGTGGTGGTGGCAGCAGCAGGAAATTCCTGAGGTTGCTTCCAGAGCTAAAGTGTGAGCTGCTTCCCAAGTTGTGGCTCATACAGTGGGATGAATCTAGCAGGGATCAGAGTGGGAGTGCAAGGAGCACTTTGTGTGCACAAAGGCAGATTCTCTTGCTGTGCCCTGCTTGGATCTATATTGCATTCCTGGTTGACGGTTCTTGGGGGAAGAGGAGCACTGCAGCAACAGAGCCTGGGGTGATGGTGGAGTAGAAGTAGCTCTGAAAACAGCAGTGCTTAGACCCTAAAGCTTGGAACAAAGTACTCTCTACTCTACAAGCAGTCATATCCTGATAAAAAGCTCAAGGGTCAAGTAGTTGGCTGGGAACGTGAACAGGCAGCAAAAATGAACTCATACTCAAACACAGACTCAAACTCAAACTCTAGATTCCTTTTTTGGTGACAAAGGAGAACTAAACATACAGCCAGAAGAAGTCAACAAAGTTAAAGTGCCTACAACAAAAACCTCCAAGAAAAATAAGAATTGGTCTCAGGCCATGGAAGAGCTCAAATAGGATTTGGAAAAGCAAGTAAGAGAAGCAGAGGAAAAATTGGGAAGATAAGTGAGAGTGATGCAAGAAAACCATGAAAAACAAGTCAATGACTTGCTAAAGGAGACCCAAAATATTGAAGAAAATAACACCTTAAAGAATAGACCCAAAAAGGCAATGAGGAGAAGAATGCCTTGAAAGGCAGAATTAGCCAAATGGAAAAGGAGGTCCAAAAGACCACTGAAGAAAATACCATACCACCTTAAAAATTAGATTGGAGCAAGTGAAAGCTAGCAACTTTACAAGAAACCAAGATATTATAAAACAGAACCAAAGGAATGAAAAAATGGAAGACAATGTGAAATATCTCATTGGAAAAACCACTGACCTGGAGAATAGATCCAGGGGAGATAATTTTAAAATTATTGAACTACCTGAAAACCATGATCAAAAAAGAGCCTAGACATCATCTTTCACGAAATTATCAAGGAAAACTGCCCTGATATTCTAGAACCAGAGGGTAAGATAGAAATTGAAAGAATCCACCAATCACCTCTTTAAAAAATCCCCAAAAGAAAACTCCTAGGAATATTGTCACCAAATTTCAGAGTTTCCAGGTCAAGGAGAAAATACTGCAAGCAGCCAAAAAGAAACAATTTGAGTATTGTGGAAATACAATCAGAATAATACAAGATCTAGCAGCTTCTACATTAAGGAATCAAAGGGCTTGGAATATGATATTCTGGAGGTCAAAGGAGCTAGGATTAAAATGAAGAATCACATATCCAGCAAAACTGAGTATAATGCTCCAGGGCAAAATATGAATTTTCAATAAAATAGAGGAATTTCATGCTTTCTCAGTGAAAAGACCAGAGCTGAATAGAAAATTGGACTTTCAAATACAAGAATCAAGAGAAGCATGAAAAGGTAAACAATAAAGAGAATTCATAAAGGACTTACCAAAGTTGAACTGTTATGTTTACATTCCTACACGGTAAGATGATGTATGTAATTCATGAGACCTTTCTCAATATTAGGGGAGTTGAAGGGAATATAGACAGAGGGCACAAAATCAGTTAAATATGAAGGGATGATATCTAAAAAAAATGAAGTAAATTTAAGGGATGAGAGATCAATATATTGAGAGAAGGAGAAAGGGAAATATAGAATAGGGTAAATTGTCTGGCATAAAAGTGGTGAGAAAAAGCAGTTCTGTGGGAAGGGAAGAGTGGGCAGGTGAGGGGGAATGAGTAAATCTTATTCTCATCAGATTCAACTCAAGGAGGGAATAACATACACACTCAATTGGGTATCTTACTCCACAGGAAGTAAAGGGGGAATGATAGAAAGGAAGGCAGATAGGGGGATGAGGTAATCAAAAGCAAACACTTTTGAAAAGGGACAGGGTCAAGGGAGAAAACTGAATGAAGGGGGACAGGATAGGATGGAAGGAAATATAGTTAGCCTTTCCCAACACGAACATTGTGGAAGTGTTTTACATAATGATACATGTGTGTGATCTATGTTGAATTGCTTGCCTTCCTAGGGAGGGTGGGTGGGAAGGGAAGAGGGGAAAGAATTTGGAACTTAAAGTTTTAAAAGCAGATACTTAAAAAAGTTGTTTTTTGCATACAGCTGGGAAACAAGATATATAGGGAATGGGGCATAGAAATCTATCCTGCCCTACAAGGAAGTAAGGGGAAAGGGGATGGGGAGGGAGTGGGGTAAAAGAGGGGAGGGCTGACCAGGGAATGAGGCAATCAGAATATATGCCATCTCGGAATGGTGGGGGGAGGGTAGAAAAGGGGAGAAAATTTGTAACTCAAAATCATGTGGAAATCAACTTTGAAAATTAAAATATTAAATAAAAATGATAAATTTTTTAAAAAAAGTATGTTCACATCTTCATTAGGTAGATGATGACTCAGACAATTTTATCACCGTTACTATGTGATCTATTCATTTGATATTGTCCATTACTCCATGGTGCTACAGTCAGGATGTAAAAGAACTCATGTGATGTGTAGAGGTTCAATTTATGCTGGAGGAAGACTGAGCATCACAAAGGATAACAGAAACATAGCATCCTATAGAATCTTAGATCAAGGTCTAGAAAGGACCTCAGAGGCCATCTGCTCTGACCTCTTGATTTTAGAGATGAGGTAACTAAGGCCCAGGGAGATTGTAGCAAGGCTTTTTTTGAGGGCACATTATCCAGAGTTTCAGAATCATAGGAGAGGATTTTGCAGTTGTGCTATATACTGTCAAATCAAAAAGTTCACTGATTGCCAAGTTGAAGAGTTTTTTTTTCTTTATAAATTTTTCTTTCCTTTTAAAAATATTTAGTTTTTAAAAATTTTGAGCTCCAAATTCTCTTCCTTCCCCCTGCCCCTTCCCTACACATTGAGAAGGCAAGCAATATGATATCAAAATAATTTTTTTTCCAATAAAATAATATATATTATATCTCAAAAAAAGAATGTGAGCTCCTTTAGGGTAAAGATTCATTTTTGCCTATCTTTGTGTCCCCAGCATTTCCAGCACAGTCACGAGGAGGATGAGGAGAAGGAGGAGAAGGAGAAGGAGGAGGAGAAGAAGAAGGAAGAAAATAGGCATTTATCAAGTGCCATTTATTATGTTCCAGGCACTGCAAAAATATCATTTCACCTAATCCTCAGAAAAACCCTGTGAAGTAGGTGATATTATTATGCTCCATTTACAATTGAGGAAACTAGGGAAGACAATGGTTAAGTGACTTGCTCAGGGTCTCACAGCTATTAAGCTTCTGAGGTCAGACTTGAGCTCAGATCTCCCTGATTGCAGATGCAATGTTCTTTCCACTGCTCCACCTAGCTGCCTCTAAGACATGAACTTCTATGGTGTAAAGCAATTCTGGGTATTTGAAATCACTGCAGAGTATTCTAAATGTAACCCAAGCCTACAACTTCCTATGTATTTATTCCTGGTCTCAGCTCTTTGTCTGCCTCTATTGCCTTTACATAACTTTACTAATGGACTTTCTCACCAAATTGAATGATGTTCTGGGAAAACATTTTTTTTTCTCTGTGGAAAGTTTGAACAATATAGTTTACAAACCACAGAATTCACAAAGTTACCCCTGAGAGGGTCTTTCCATTTGGACTCTGTAGGATGCAGGCCATTATTCATGATACTGACAAACACCTTAGTTTGGCATAAAAAGCCATACCAAGGTAAAGATATAGAAGGTTAAAAAGATGCAAAACCCCAGGACTAAAATAATAACATTACTCCAAAGCTTCCCTTAACAATTCTTCCTACCCCAAGCAGACCTCTAAAACTGTAAGGTATGGATGAGCTGATTATCATAATAGGTGGATGAAATTTCCAAACCAGAAGTTCCTCCATATTGAGAACTAATAGATTCCTATGCCCCTCATCCAAACCATAGAAACCTCAGGTCAAAGAGAAACCAGGAAAACTAAGAAAAGACACAGAAATAAGAGATAGAAGGGTGGCTTCACCCACTGACTTCTTGTGCTTCGACTTGAGTTTTAAATATCAATAATCTACAGGAAGTTTGGAGCTTGTAGAAGGAGTAGCCACACATGAGAGAGCAAATCCATTCATGGATATCAGGATAAACTTGGATTTTCACCATAAAATATAAGGATACTACAGAACTAGCCATATTCACTTTGACCCTCCAGCAGCAAATGAAGTAACATCCTTTATAATGCTTAGCTATGCAGCTACTCTATATTGAATAAACTAAGGCTTACCACATTCTGTACTCAAATTTACTGTCCTCCAAGTAATGAATTATTTCATATTTTTAATGAGAAACTAGACCCTAGAGACTTTTGTTCATAAAGAACATTCAAATGCAATAATCTCAGGAGATGAAAAACAAGTCTATGTGAGAAAATATCCATTAATTACTAACCATGGGATGATGCATGAGATGATGAGCTAATTACTTTAGGCATTGCAAAGAAACAGACATCATGGAAACAAACTCTCTCCATGTTATTAAGTTTTCACCTATCAATTAAGAGGAAGTTAATCACTCCTAAACTGCCAGTAGCCAGGAAACCAACCCTTCAGCATGGAACCAGGAAGTGTAATCGTAATCATAGTAATAGTAATGACAACAGTAACAACCCTCTCAAAAGCCCAACTTGAAATTCACAACATGGGCTGTTGGGGAACAACAGCAAAATGTGGGAATGCAAAATGCAATGATATGTTTCTCCTGTGATCAGTACAGTAGCTGTGAAAGCCTGGAAAGAACCCTGAAAATAGGGAATTGGGCTCTGTCTGGTAACAGTACTGATTGGATTAAGATTCTGATCTGAGCGATGCAATGTATCCAAAGCATCAAAGAAATACATGGAGATCCATGGAGTTGAAGGCTGGTCCTAATCAAAATATATGTAATAATCAACTTGACATAGAGGAGAGTAAACTGAGTGGTGCACCTTCATGTTCTCATGCAAGTCAAGATATACTGGAATAATTCAGAAATACCAATAGCCACCTACTGGTAATGCTTGAGTGCAATGCACATGAAATGGATATAAATGTTCTCATTATTCACCAGTTCTATAGCCTGACCAAATTGGAAGCAGATTTAACAGTTGCATTTCAGAATAATGTAGGCCAAGAAATAACTTCATCTCTATGCTACATAAGCTTGAAAAATAAGGGTAAAAATTGAAGGGATACAAAAATTCAAAGAGAGAAAGTTTGAAAAACCTAGATATACTGAAATTTTTCATCTAAATTCAACTACAGATATTCTACCTAATAACAACACAGACAACAAAAATATTACTGATGTCATAACTGATTTTGAAGGGGACGTGGACTTACTTAGACTGGAATTTCAAAAGCTGTGTTTTTATTTTAATGCTATGAATCTATCTAGCAGACCAACTATACCAAAACATAATAATTCAAAAGATCTGACATTTATGAGAACTCATAAATGAATACATTCTTTCATAATATTTCATAGAAATTTTTAAAAATCAAGACCTATGCAAAATATATGGTTTTCATTGCCATAGTAAGAATCATAGGAGGAAAAGTATAATCCAAAGTGTAATTCAAAGGATAGAAGGCAAACAGACATAGTTTGAGAAAACTGTTAATGGGAAGTTCCAGTTAAGATGGAGGAACAAAAGGGCACAGAAGAATCTAACTCCCCCACTTATATGTGGAAATGGTCAAAAATGGGTAGGAGATTTAAAATATATATATGTCAACATATCCTACAAGAAACTTTAGTAAGCACCTTCATCCAGCATAGGACTGCCCAAGAAAATAGCCAGAAACAGCCAGTATTAGAAGAGAGGCCTTACAAGGAAAATCAACACAAGCTTGGGTAAACAGACCAGAAGACCACAACTTTGACTTGATGAGGGAAGCCCCAGAAGGGATTTAAGCCCAGAGAAGTGACCCAACTAGAGAAGTTCAGGGAAGGAGAGAAACTGTAACAGAAGTATAACCAAAGAACCACCAGGGAGGACAGAAGACCACAGCAGTCTCCTGACCAAGAGCTCTAACAAGGGAAACCGAAGCCTGTCAGTCGTCTGAATCCAGTCACACCAGGGGAGGTGAAAACCAGCATGAAGATCTCAGGCATATGAGGTCAGGATGAAACAGGACAAGACTAACTCATCTGAGAGTATAGGAGCAGGCAAAGCCTGGCATAAATCCTAACCCAGAAACTGAGGCTGAATATATGAGAGGAAAACCAGAAGATAATAAATACTATGAAGAATATTAAAGATGAAGAGATGTCCATAAGGAAAACTGAGAATTACTCACAATGAGTACAAGAAGAGCCTTAGGAAAAATAAAATGTCTTGGCCAAGAGAAATGCAAGATTACTAGGATTAAATGAAACAGGGGATGCTCATAAATTAAGCAAGCATTCTGGTGGAAAAAAATAAACATTTTGGAAGGAGAACAAATATCTCAGAACAGAAGAAAGAAAATCTTACTCAGGTAGTAGACTCTGTGAATTATTAGAATAGACCAAGTAGAAATAAATAACTGTATGTGTCAACAAGAAACATCAAAGCCAAATTTTAAAAATTGAAAAAGAAAAAGTAAAGTATCGGCTATCAAAAAGAAGTGACCTAACAAACAAGTCAAGGGTAAATAATTTAAAAATCATCAAATTATCTGGAAAAAATTGGTCAAAAACAGAAATCTGGATATCATATGTCAAGAAATTATAAATGAAAGATAGTCATATGTACTAGAACTAGAGGACAAAAATAAAATGAATCCATCAGTCAACTCCTAAAAAACCCTCCAAAATGGAAAGACTCAGAAAGTTATAGGACTTCTGAGCTAAAGAAAAATACTCAAAGTAGGCAGCAATAAAGAATTACAATCTGAATCATGCAAGGCTTAGTAGAAATCACAATAATAGAAGAGAAAATCTTAGAAATGAATATTCTAAAAAGCAAAAGATAAACACATAAGCAAGAAATAAAACATTTTGCAAGAATTAATATACTTCCATAGTGAAAAAAATTGGACCTCTAATGGAATAGAGACTTTTAGGCACTACTAATGAAAAGACCAAAATTAAGAATAAAATTTGAAATGTGAATTGTCAGACAAAACAATTTTGTTGTTGTTCAATCTGTGACCCCATTTGGGGTTTTCTTGCCAGAGATACTGGAGTGCTTTGATGTTTCTTTCTCCAGCTCATTTTAGAGAAAAGGAAACTGAGACAAACAGGGTTAAGTGACTTGCCCAGGGTCATACAGCTAGTAAGTGTAGCAGGCTAGATTTGAACTCAGGTCCTTGACTCCAGGGCTGGCACTCTATCCATTGTACAACCCAGCTGCCCTTAACATAGGTATAGGAAGATTAATATTTGACTGTCAAAATTGAGAAACAAGGTTGAAAGATTTCCTCAGAGCACAGCATTAATGTATTAAAAAATTTACAAAATATATTTGGAACAAGCAGATATCCCTTCACCAAGCAACAGTAAAGTCAGGCAATAGGTACAAGCCACTGCATTGGTATAATGTAACTGAAAATTGTTTATCACCACCACTACTACCACCACCACCACCACCCCTGAATGGCTAACATCCAAGTTGTTGTTCAGTCATTTCAGTTGTGTCTGATTCTTCATGACCCCATATGAGGTTTTCTTGGCAGAGATACTGGACAGATTTGCCATTTCATTCTCAAGTTCATTTTACAGATGAGGAAACTGAGGCAAACAGGGTTAAGTGACTTCCCCAGAGTCACCCAGTTAGTAAGTGTCTGTGGCCAGATTTAAACTCAGAAAAATGAATATTCCTGATTCCAGGCCCGATGTTCTATCCACTTTGTCACCTACCTTCCCAAGAGGGAGATCTAAAGGCTCTCCATAAGCAACAGCAATACGAATTCAAAACACAATTTGGTGACCAGGAAACATTGAACAAGTGGCCATCATGTAGGTTTGCTTATAGAAACAGAATTTGGTGATGGTAATTCAGGTTCAGTTCACAATGATTAGAAATTACCAAAGGATTATCTTTTAGGAGCCCAGATTCTAAGGTCAATGTAGATTAGACAAAGGAACAATCACAGCTGTACAATACAATATATTGCACTGAAAGTTGCTAAAATTAAGCACCGCCTGAATAGCTAGCAAGGTGTGAGATAGCAGCTTGAGTCATACATCAGAAGCTTGCTATGTCTAACAAACTCACTGATGCCAAACTTCTGCATAATAAATATATTTCAAAATATTATAGAGAATTTGACAAATGAATTGTACCGAGATAGAAGAATCATTACTGGCAAAATTATTTCCCACAATTGCCCAATCATGACATTGATCCGTATGAATTTAAGCATCATGATTTCATCAGATGTCAGTATACCAAACAATGGAAATCTCCGAGTCATATGGAATGAAAAGCTTTTCAAAATATAACTATCTAGCAGGAGAAATCAAAACCAAATGGGAAAAGGATGAGGTCCATATCATCCTGATCATCTTGTCTATTATTGTCTTGAAGATCCTCTCAATCAGTCTAAAGGAAGATAAGTGATATAGTGGCTAGTTTGCTGGATTCAGGTCATGAAGACCTGAGCTCAAGTCTGGCCTCAGACATGTAGGAGCTGTGTGACCCTGTGTCAGTCACTTAGTCTCTGTCTCAATGTCCTCATAGTAAAAAAAGGATAATAATAACACCTACCTCCCAGAGTTCTGATGAGAATTTAGGAAGATTATATTTGTAAAGTGCTATGCAAATCTTAAAGTGCTATATAAATGCTACTAATCATCATTATTATCATTTTTGGTTTTTTGAGATTTTTTATTTTTAGTTCACAACACTCGGTTCTATATAATTTTGAGTTCCAGGTTTACTTCCCCCCGCTTCCTCCCTCCCTCCCCAAGATGGCATGGAATCCAATATATCTTCTATGTATAACACACTAGTCAAGTTGTGAAGAAGAATTATGACCAATGGAATGAATCATGAGAAAGAGGAAATGGAACCAAAAAAAAAAAAAAAACAAAAAGAGAAAAAAAAAGGGAAAAAAAAAAGGCGAGCATAAAGCGTGCCTTGATCTGCATTCAGACTCCATATTTCTTTCTCTGGATGTAGATAGCATTCTCCATCATGAGTCCTTTGGAGTTGTCTTTGCACATTGTGTTGCTGAGAAGAGCAAAGTCTATCAGGGTTAGTTGTCACAGAATCCATATATCTGTGGTTGTCTATGATGTTCTTCTGGTTCTGCTCCGCTCACTCAGCATTATGTCGTGTAGGTTTTTCCAGGTTGTAATGAAGTCTGTATCATCCCCATTTCTTTCTTTAAAATTTATTTATTTAACATATTTAGTTTTCAGCATTGATTTTCACAAGAGTTTGAATTACAAATTTTCTCCCTATTTCTACCCTCCCCCCCAACTCCAAAATGGCATGTATTCTGGTTGCCCTGTTCCCCAGTCAGCCCTCCCTTCTCTCACCCCACTCCCCTCCCATCCCCTTTTCCCTTCCTTTCTTGTAGGGCAAGATAAATTTCTACACCCCATTGCCTGTGTATCTTATTTTCTAGTTGCATGCAAAAACGGTTTTTTTTTTGTTTTTGAACATTTGTTTTTAAAACTGTGAGCTCCAAATTCTCTCCCCTCTTCCCTTCGCACCCACCCTCCCTAAGAAGTCAAGTAATTCAACATTGGCCACATGTGTATCATTATGTATAACCCTTCCACGATACTCATGTTGTGAGAGACTAACTATATTTTGCTCCTTCCCAACCCATCCCCTTTACTGAATTTTCTCCCTTGACCCTGTCCCCTTTACAAAGTGTTTGTTTTTGATTACCTCCACCCCCTTCTGCCCTCCCCTCCATCATCCCCCCTTTTTATCTTCTTCCCTCTTCTTTCCTATGGGGTAAGATACCCAATTGAGTATGTATGGTATTCCCTCCTCCGGCCAAATTTGATGAGAGCAAGATTCACTCATTCCCCCCTCACCTGCCCTCTCCTCTCCTCCCACAGAACTGCTTCCTCTTGCCACCTTTATGCAACATAATCCACCCCATTCTGTCTCTCCCTATATCCCTCTCAATATATTCCTCTCTCATCCCCTAATTTGATTTTATTTCTTTTAGATATCTTCCCTTCATCTTCAACTCACCCTGTGTCCTCTCTCTCTCTCTCTCCCTCTCTCTCTCTCTCTCTCTCTCTCTGTCTCTCTCTGTGTTTATATATATATATATATATATATATATATATATATATGTATATATATATATATATTCACATACACATACACATACACATACATATATACATACATATACATTCACTTATATATACATATACATAAACATATATATATATATATGCATATTCCCTTCAGCTACCCTAATACTGAGGTCTCATGAATCATACACGTCATCTTTCCATGTAGGAAAGTAAACAAAACAGTTCAACTTTAGTAAGTCCCTTACAATTTCTTTTTCTTGTTCTTTTTCTTCATTACCTTTTCATGCTGCTCTTGATTCTTGTGTTTGAAAGTCAAATTTTCTATTTAGCTCTGGTCTCTTCACTGAGAAAGCGTGAAAGTCCTCATTTTATGGAAAGTCCAAATTTTGCCTTGAAGCATAATACTCAGTTGAGCTGGGTAGGTGGTTCTAGGTTTTAATCCTAGCTCCATTGACCTCTGGAATATCGTATTCCAAACCCTTCAATCTCTTAATGTAAAAGCTGCTAGATCTTGGATTATTCTGATTATGTTTCCACAATACTCAAATTGTTTCTTTCTGGCTGCTTGCAATGTTTTCTCCTTGATCTGGGAGTTCTGGAATTTGGCGACAATATTCCTAGGAGATTTCTTTTTGGGCTCTATTTGAGGAGGGGATCAGTGGATTCTTTCAATTTCTATTTGGCCCTGTGGCTCTAGAATATCAGGGAAGTTCTCCTTGATAATTTCTTGAAAGATGATATCTAGGCTCTTTTTGATCATGGCTTTCAGGTAGTCCAACAATTTTTAAATTATCTCTCCTGGATCTATTTTCCAGGTCAGTGGTTTTTCCAATGAGATATTTCACATTGTCTTCCATTTTTTCATTCCTTTGGTTCTGTTTTATAATATCTTGATTTCTCATAAAGTTGCTAGCTTCCACTTGCTCCAATCTAATTTTTAAGGTAGTATTTTCTTCAGTGGTCCATTGGACCTCCTTTTCCATTTGGTTAATTCTGCCTTTCAAAGCATTCTTCCCCGCATTGACTTTTTGGAGCTCTTTTGCCATTTGAGTTAGTCTATTTTTTAAGGTGTTGTTTTCTTTAGTATATTTTTCAGTATTTTTTGGGGTCTCCTTTAGCAAGTCATTGACTTGTTTTTCGTGGTTTTCTCGCATCCTTCTCATTTCTCTTCCCAATTTTTCCTATACTTCTTCTTTTTTTGAGCTCTTCCATGGCCTGGGACCAGTTCATGATTTTCTTGGAGGCTTTTGGTGTAGGCTCTTGCACTTTGTTGACTTCTTTAGGCTGTATGTTTTGGTCTTCTTTGTCACCAAAGAATCCAAAGTCTGAGACTGAATCTGGGTGTTTTCGCTGCCTGGTCATATTCCCACCCAACTAACTTGACCCTTCAGTTTTTCAGCGGGGTATGACTGCTTGTAGACTAAAGAGTTCTATGTTCCACGTTTGGGGGGGATGCACCAGCTCTGCCACACCAGCACTCCTCCTTCCCCAAGAACCCTCAACCTGGACTGGGCTGAGATCTTCAGCAGGCTGTGCACTCCTGCTCTGATCCGCCACTTAATTCCTCCCATCAGGTGGGCCTGGGGCTGGAAGCAACTGCAGCTGTAGCTGCCCCACCTCCGCAGCCCCGGGGGTGGTTGCCAAACCTCGAACTCCTTCCACTCCCTCAGCTTTTCCCACTAACCTTCTCCGCTGTCTTTGGTGTTTGTGGGTTGGGAAGTCTGGCAACTGCCACAGCTCACTGATTCAGGGTGCTAGGGCTGGCTCTGCCCAGGGTTCTGTTCTGGTTGGCCCACGCCGCTCACGCTGGGCTCTGCTCTGCTCCACTCCCAGGTCCCAGCTCCCAGCTCCGTGTGGGATAGACCTCACCCATAGACCATCCAGGCTGTCCTGGGCTGGAGCCCTGCTTCCCTCTGCTGTTTTATGGGTTCTGCAGTTATAGAATTGGTTCAGAGCCATTTTTTATAGGTTTTTGGAGGGACTCGGTGGAGAGCTCATGCTAGTCCCTGCTTTCCAGCTGCCATCTTGGCTCCGTCCCCTGGTCACCTTCCCCATTTCTTATAGCACAATAGTATTCTATTACTTTCATATACCACAACTTGTTCAGCCATTCCTCAATTGATGGGCATCCCCTTGATTTCCAATTTGTTACTACTACAAAAAAAGCCACTATAAATATTTTTTACACATGGATCCTTTTCCCACTTGTGTGATCTCTTTGGAAGACAACCCTAGAAAGAGTATTGCTGGGTCAAAGGGTAGGAACATTTTTATAGCCCTTTGGGCATAGTTCCAAATTGCTCTCCAAAATGGCTGGATCAGTTCACAACTTCACCAGCAATGTAACAATGTACCAATTTTCCCACATCCTCTCCAGAATTTATCATTTTCCTGTTTTGTCATTTTAGCCAATCTGACAGGAGAGGTGGGGTACCTAAGAGTTGTTTTGATTTGCATTTTTCTAATCAGTAGTGATTTAGAGCATTTTTTCATATGCCTATAGATATCTTTAATTTTTTCCCCCAAAAACTGCCTGTTCTTATCCTTTGACCATTACTCAATTAGTGAATGACATGTATTCCTATAAATTTGGCTCTGTTCCCCATATGTTTTAGAGATGAGGCTTTTATCAGAGACACTAGTTGTAAAGATTTTCTCCCAATTTTCTGCTTTCCTCCTAATCTTTGTTGCATTGGCTTTTTTGTACAAAAACATTTCAATTTAACATAATCAAAATTATCCATTTTGCATTTTGTAATGCTCTCTATCTTTTGTTGGGTCATGAATTCTTTTCTTTTCCATAAATCTGATAAGTAAACTATTCCTTGCTCTCCCAAATTACTTATAGTATCAGCCTTTATTCCTAAATCATGAACCCATTTTGACTTTATTTTGGTATATGGTGTAAGATATTGGTCTATGCCCAGTTTTTGCCCTACCATTTTCCAATTTTCCCAGCAGTTTTTGTGAAATAGTGAATTCTTAGCCCAGAAGCTGGATTCTTTGGGTTTATCAAAGAGTAGATTGCCATAATCATTGACTTCTCAATCTTGTGCGCCTATCATATTCCACTGATCCGCAACTCTGTTTCTTAGCCAGTACCAGGTACTTTTGATGACTACTGCTTTATAGTGCAGTTTAATATCTGGTATGGCTAGGCCACCTTCCCTAGCATTTCTTTTCATGAATACCCTAGATATTCTAGACCTCTTCTTCTTCCAGATGAATTTTGTTATTATTTTATCCAGCTCTGTAAAATAATGTTTTGGTAGTTTGATTGGTATGGCACTGAATAGGTAGATTAATTTAGGTAAATTTGTCATTTTTATTACATTAGCTTGGCCTAACCATGAGCAACTGATATTTTTCCATTTATTTAAGTCCAACTTTATTCCTCTGAAAAGAGTTTCATAATTATGTTCATATAGTCCCTGGGTTTGTCTTGGCAGATAGACTCACAAATATTTTATAGTGTCTACAGTAACTTTGAATGGAATTTCTCTTTCTATCTCTTGCTGATTCACTTTGTTAATAATGTATAGGAATGCTGAGGATTTATGTGGGTTTATTTTATATCCTGCAACTTTGCTAAAGTTGTTTATTTTTTCAAGTAGTTTTTTACTTGGTTCTCTAGGATTCTCTAAGTAAATAATCATATCATCTGCAAAAAGTGGTAATTTAGTTTCCTCTTTTCCTAATCTAATTCCTTTAATTTCTTTTTCTCCTCCTATTGCTACAGCTAACGTTTCTAGTACCAAATTGAATAGTAGGGGTGATGATGGACATCCTTGTTTCACCCCTGATCTTATTGGGAATGTATCTAGCTTATCCCCATTACAAATAATGCTTGTTGATGGTTTTAGGTAGATGCTATTAATAATTTTAAGGAAGGCTCCATTTATTCCTACATTTTCTAGTGTTTTTAATGGGAACTGGTGTTGTATTTGGTCAAAGGCTTTTTTCTGCATCTATTGAGATGATCATATGGTTTCTGCTAGTTTTGTTGTTGATGTTATCAATTATGCTGATAGTTTTCTTTATATTGAACCAGCCTTGCATTCCTGGAATAAATCCTACCTGGTCATAGTATATTATTCTCATGATAAGTTGCTGCAATCTTTTTGCTATTATTTTATTTAAAATTTTTGTATCAATATTCATTAGGGAAATTGGTCTATAATTTTCTTTCTCTGTTTTGACTCTACCTGGTTTGGGTATTAGTACCATATTTGTATCATGTAAAGACTTTGGTAGGACTCCTTCTTCACGTATTTTCCCAAATATTCTATAAAGTATAGGAATTAATTGTTCTTTAAATGTTTGATAAAATTCACATGTAAAACCATCTGGCCCTGGAGATTTTTTCCTAGAGAGTTCATTGATGGCTTACTCAATTTCTTTTTCTGAGATGCCATTATTTAGAAATTTAACTTCCTCTTCTCTTAGCCTGGGAAATTTATGATTTGTAGATATTTATCCACATCCCCAAGGTTGTCAAATTGATGGGCATACAATTGGGCAAAATAATTCCTAATTATTGTTTTTATTTCCCCTTCATAAGAGGTGAATTCACCCTTTTCATTTTTGATACTGGTAATTTGATTTTCTTCTTTCTTTTTTTTAACCAAATTGACCAAAGGTTTATCAATTTCATTGGTTTTTTCACAAAACCATCTCTTGGTTTTATTTATTAATTTAATAGTTTTCTTGGTTTCAATTTTATTAATCTCTCCTTTTATTTTCAGAATTTCTAATTTGGTATTTAATTGGGGATTTTCAATTTGTTCTTTTTCTAGCTTTTTCAGTTATATACCCAATTCATTGATTTCCTTTTTCTCTATTTTACTCATGTAAGCAATTAGAAATATAAAACTTCCGCTAAGAACTGCTTTTGCTGCCTCCCATAAGTTTTGGTATGTCATCTCATTATTGTCATTCTCTTGAGCAAAGTTATTAATTGTTTCTCTGATTTGTTCTTTGGCCCACTCATTCTTTAGAATTAGATTATTTAGTTTCCAATTAATTTTTAGCTTATTTTTCCATGATGCTTTATTACAAATAATTTTTGTTGCATCACGATGTGAAAAGTATGCTTTGACTACTTCTGCCTTTTTGCACTGGATTGTGAGGTTTTTATGCCCTACTACATGGTCAATTTTTGAGTATGTGCCATGTACTGCTGAGAAGAAAGTGCATTTCTTTTTATCCCCATTCAGTTTTCTCCAGAAGTCTATCATATCTGCCTTTTCTAGAATTCTGTTCACCTCCTTAACTTCTTTCTTATTTATTTTGAGGTTAGATTTATCAAGTTCAGAGAGGGGGAGGTTGAGGTCTCCCATTATTACAGTTTTTCTGTCTCCTTCTTCCTGTAACTCCCTTAACCTCTCCTCTAAGAATCTGCATGCCATGTCACTTGGTGTATATATGCTAAACAGCGGTATTGCTTCATTGTTTATTGTGCCTTTTAGCAGGATGTGGTGTCTTTCCTTATCTCTTTTAATTAAATCTATCTTTACTTTTGCTTTGTCTGAAATTAGGATTGCTACACCTGCTTTTTTTTTTACTTTACCTGAAGTGCAATATATTTCACTCCAGCCCTTTACCTTTATCCTGTGTGTATCCACCTGTTTCAAATGTGTTTCTTGTAAACAGCATATTGTACGATTATGGTTTTTAATCCATTTTGCTATCTGCTTCTGTTTTATGGGAGAGTTCATCCCATTCACATTCACAGTTATGATTTATATCTGTGTCTTTTTCTCCATCCTATTTCCCCATGTTTATGCTTTTATTCCTCCCTTTCCCCTTCCACTCCTCAACAGAGTTTTGCTTTTGACTGCTGCCTCCCTCAGTTTACCCTCCCTCTTGGTTACCCTCCCTTATCTTACTGTTTTCCACCTGCTACTTCTTCCCTCCCTTCTGACCATGCCCTCCCCTTTTTTCCCCCTTTCCCCTCCTACTTCCTATAGGATGAGTTACATTTCTATACTTATCAGGGTATGTTATTCCTTCTTGAACCAGATCCGATGACAGTAAAGCTCAAATACTGCTCTTCTCTATCCCTTCTCTCCCTCTACTCCAATGTGCTTTTGTGCCTCTTCATTTGATGTAATTTACACTTTTCTACTTCCTCCTTACCTCTTCTCCCATAACTCTCCCTTTACATCTTTTAATTATGTTTTTTATCCTTATATCAGCTATTTTATACAGACATCCACAGTCTGTGTATTCCTTTCAATTGTCATAATAGCTGTGCTATTCTCAATATTGACATATATATGTATGTATATATATATATGAAACATATATAAAATGATATAATCCTATATATAGGTGTAAATTATTTGCTCTTATTTAATAATAGGGTTTGTGGGTTTTTTCCCTCTGTTTACCTTTTTATGTCTCTCTTGAATTTTGTGTTTGGAGATCACATTTTCCATTGAGTTCTGGCCTTTTTATCAGGAAGGTTTGGAATTCCCTTATTTTGTTGAATGTCCATCTCCTTGCCTGAAAATTTATGCTTAATTTTGCTGGGTAGTTGATCATTGTTTGCAGTCTCAGCTCCTTTGCCCTTTGGAATACCATATTCCAATTTCTCCTGTCATTTAATGTAGAAGCTGAAAGATCCTGCATGAGCCTTACTACAGTTCCATGATATTTGAATCATTTCTTTTTGGGTGCTTGTGGTATTTTCTCCTTGACTTCATAATTCTAAAATTTGAGTATAATATTTCTTGGTGTTTGCAATTTGGGATATCTTTCAGGGGGTGATCAGTGGATTCTTTCAATGACTATTTTACCCTCTGGTTCTAGGACCTCTGGGCAGTTATCTTTGAAAATTTCTTCAAAGATACTGTCAAGGTTCTTTTTTCATCATGGATTTCTGGTAGACCAATAATTCTTAAATTGTCTCTCCTGGATCTATTTTCCAGGTCAGTTGTTTTTCCAATAAGATATTTCACATTTTTTCTTCCATTTTTTCATTGTTTACATTTTGTTTTACTACTTCTTGATGCCTCATAGAGTCATTAGCTTCAACTTGCTAAATTCTAATTTTTAATAAGTTGCTGTCTTCATTTTGCTTTTGAGTCTCCTTTACCAATTGGTTGATTTTACCTCTCAGGGTGTCATTTTCTCTATTTAGATTCTGAATCTCCATAGCCATTTCACCAGTCTTATTCTTTAAGGACTTGATTTTGTCAGTGGATTTTTTTTCCATTTTTGCTTTTACCTCCCTAATTTCGTTTTTAAAATCCTCCTTTAGCTCTTCCAGTAATGCTTTTTGGGCTTGAGACCCATTCACATTCCCTTTTGAGGTATCTGATGTGGGTATAGTGTCATTGCTATCCTCTTCCAAATTGGTATTTTGACCATGCCTGTCTTTAGAAAAAGAATCAATGGTCCTTGTTATTTTGTGTTCTCCACGTTGCTTAATTTTTTTCCTGGCTTTACAGTGAATATCTGCTTTTGGGGCTCAGGGCTCTCTGTCCCAGGTTTCTTCTTCTGGGATTGTGAGTCTAGTTACTGGCTTTGTGTATTATAGCCTTCAGTTTCCTGAGGTATGGGGGAGGGGTCTGGCTGCCTGAAGTCTCTTCTTCCCCTGGGGCTGCTCTCCAGCACTGTTGCTCTTCAGCAATGGTCTCAGCTGTTTGTTGTTTGTGCTGGTGTCTGCTACTTCCCCTGGAGGTTCAAGGGTACATCTGGGCTCCTGGCGTTGACCCCTGCTGGCTCTGCCCCTCTTGGACTCAGTAACTCCCACTGCTCAGCCACTGAAGCCTGACTTCTGTCTCCTCTATTTCAGCATTTTTTTCCAAGGAATTCTCTGGGTCAGGGGGCCGGCGGAAGGGATTAGTGCCGTTCCCTGGCCATTATGTCTCCAGTAAGTTCAAGAATACAAGTTTCATACCTTTAGGCTGCAAGCCTCAGGAGTTAATATCTCACTGCTGGTGGCATTACATCACTTCCACAGCCTCCTGTCGGGAAGCCTGGTAATCTCCACCGGTTTCAGGTGCCCAGCTTTCTCCCAGCCTGTCTGGCTGGTTGGTTTCTGCAGCTGCTTCCACTTTGGTGCTGTCTGGAGCAGCTCAGCACGCCAAGCACTCTCCCAGCCTACAGATTCGTCCCGTCAGCCTTTCGGTCTCTCCTGGCTTGAAAAGTTGCCCCACTCAGGCTGCTCACGGTTTCTAGCTCTCTCAAATCTTCTCAGATTCACTTTTTTTAGGGGAATCTGACAGAACTTGTGAGAGAGCTCCAGTAAGACACTGTTTTCACATGGCCATCTTGGCTCTGCCCCATCATTTTTATTACTCATGAAATATTAAGTATAAAAAAAATAAAATAGGATGGTGATTTCTATCTAAAACACATAAAAAGTAATTAGAACTAGATGATATAGATCAATAGACAGAGACAGATAGACAGAGAAGACATTTAAATGTCCTCTATATGACAGGCACTAAGGATAGAAATACACACAAGCAAGATTGTCCCAAGTCTCAAGCAGCTTCCATTCTAAGGTACAATGCTAAACATTTTAATCCTTGGATTTTCCCCTTCTTTTAGTCTCTCATATCTTTATCCTGATGTCGTTTCTTATGCTAAACTAAGATGTTCATCAGCTTCATGAATGACACCCTGTGTCCTTCAGAAAGACTCCCTGTCAGTGGTAATTTTCTCCAAATGTGTCTCACAAAAACCTCTTCAGTGAATTCTGTAGTGCTGGTTATAATATTGTCAAACTGTCCAAGAGGAAAACCTTGTCTTTCCCAGAATTCCATGCAGTTTGCTAAGAAGCCCTTTCAGTAAGTCCATTGGCAAAGCTATCTTCTTTTCTTTGTTACAGGAAAACTTTCTATTGTAGGTGAAATAGGATAGCTTGACACAGTTTAGATGATTCCAATTTTGTTGGCAACACCTAAAGCATCATAGTGTGGAGCCAGTCAGACATAGGCCTTCTTCTCTCCATCAGGCCAGATCAGTGTGTTGACCTTGGCTATGTCGATGTCATACAACTTCTTTACTGCCCTGCTTGATCTGATGGTTGCTGGCCTTGATGTCCACAGTGAAGACTAGGGTGTTGTTATCCTCCATTTTCTTCATAGTAAATTCAGTGGTCAAGGGGAACTTAATGATGGCATAGTGATCAAGCTTATTTCTCTGAGGAGCACTTTTCCAAGGGTATTTGGGCTGCCTTTGAAGTCTTAGTGTCTTGGGGCACCAGAAGGTGGGAGATGTTCAGATCTTCTTTTTGTGGCTATATAGATCCTTCAACACCACCTTCTTGGGCTTCAAGGTCTTGGACTTGGCTTCTGTTGGGTGGGTACGCACAACAGCTTCCTTCTTTGCCCTCAGTGCCATCTTGGGAGAAAGGAGTAAAGCTATCTTCAAAAGACAACCATCAGGCTAAGAGCTTCAGGGCATTTGGAAAGTTTGGGTGTTCTTTAGTGCTGAGCCATAGGGTGCCCTCAGAGTACAACAACAGGTTAGAAGGCCTTGTGGAGTGGTGAGGGTACTATGACAGTGCAGATTACAAGGCCTAATGGCCCTTAAGGACTAGTAGCAAGGAAGAGGGTAAGGCTTCATAGTCTTCCATCTAGCAAGAAGGATTGTAATGAGTGACTCCCTGAGGTCATGTATGACATAATAGGGAAATAGGTGATACAGTGGATAAAACACTGAATATGGAGTTAGGAAGACCTGAGTTCAAATGCAGCCTCAAACACTTACAAGTTCCATGACTTTGGGCAAGTCACTTACCCTCTCCATGCCTCTGTTTCTTTGTCTATCAAATAGGGATAATAGCATCACCTACCTCCCAAAAAAACCTTTGGTTTTGTGGACCAAATGAGAAAATATTTATAAAGCACTTTGAAATCCTTAAAGTTCTCTATAAATATTATTATTATTTTTGATATTATTATCATGACCCAAAAAATGACTACATAAGTCCCTCCCCCTCCAAGATTCTCAGTTTCCTCATCTGTAAAATAAGGAGGTGGGACTAGATGGCATCTACTGTCTCTTCCTGATCTACAGCAATGACCTATTTGGCAAGACTGAGGAAGAATGGGTGAGTAGTCCATGTGTTCCACTGGTATCCATAAAATGTTAGAAAAAGCCACAGGAAGGATTCCAGTGCATGGAGTAGGTTATCTATGGAGGACTGAAAAAAAATTGGCAAGAACATGAATCACCTAAGTGTAGAAGATATAGGTGAGCTACAATGAGGGATGTGTTGGAGCCAGCTCCTACTGCTGAAACTAACTTCATTTTCCAATGTGAACATTTCTACTTCTGGATCTAGGAAATGTTATAAACAGGGGCTTGATTTATTGTTTTGTCTAGACTTAACTAAGTGCTAATAATGCAATTTAAACTTGACTGTGTCATGCAGGCATTTTTTTTTCAGAGAGCCAGTTGTTAAACATTTTCCAGCACATTCCTGTATTTTAACTAGTGAATTGAGTACCTTATGCTGATAAGATCACAGACCCACCATGGTATGGATATAAAAAGTATAGGAGTCTAAATAGTTCCTTTTTCTAAGGATCAAAGCATTTATTTGTGAACTTTGCCTTTTCTTGTATAATCAAGAAGAAAAATCAAACAAAAAGCTAAGGAATCTCTCCTGAATAATATGTATGATCTTGCTCTTTTTTGACCAAGTGAATTGAGATTCTTGATGCCCACATATTTTTGTCTCTCCATTGCTGGTTAAGTGGCCACATGAGAGTCAGATCAACAATGTGGCTTTAATGGAACCTGATTCAAGGGGAAAAAGCAAACAACTGGCAAGTCGACTGAATCAAAGACCTCCGTTTGCACATTCCTTTCTTTTTTTAAGAAGTTATTCACAAGTTGGAAGTTGGCAGTGTGGTTAGAGTAAAAGTAATCAGGTATGCTTTCTGAACTCAAATGCCCCATCTGGCAACTTGCTTTTAATTAGAAAAAGGCAACAGATGAATGAAACTTCCATTATGGTTGTAGGGGAATGAAGCTGTTGTTAGCCATTGTATGTTGGCCAAGTTTCTGTTTTCTTGGCTTCATTATCCAATTGTCCTTCAGAGAAGTTTGTATACTGTATGTGAAAACTATGTATTTACATGTCTCTATGTCTCTTTCACCAGAGCCATGTCCTCCACACTTTAGATCACTGCCGGCTGTGTTTAATGGAACCCATCCAACAAGTGAGCAAGGATTTGAAGTTACAAACAATATTCAAAAGGACTTTTATCTCAACCGGATACTATGCTTTGTTCATGTTACTTGTTCATGATATTTCTCGCTCCACATAATTTGGTCCAGACCACCAATAGGGGAAGGGCATTTATAGGAAGAATTGGCTCTTTTCAAGGCCATCCTATTTGTTTTTCGCCCATTTGCCTGTCATGTTTCTGGAGAATTATATGTCCAGATAAAAATATAAAGATGCTATGTTGTGATAAATGGAAAATTTGATTTAGGAAACAGAATTTTCTACTGAATAAAAAAGCCCTAGAAATGTGCCTTCTACAACATCCAGTGAGCTATATTTTTAAAAAGGTTAAATTACAGAAGATCATGGATTCTTCAGCTCTTCAGAGGACTGGAAATGGCCCTGTCCAAACATCTTGAGTGGGCCCAAAACACAATTTGATACTCTGGAGAGGTCCCCTACTCAAAACCTGGTTTTCCTTCTATGGTCCCACATAAAGTGAATTGTGCTAAGATATGTTGGTATTGTAAATGACAACTGCAGTTGGAGGCCAGCTGAATATATTTTGGGGATTTATAAAGTTTCATTATGGACAAAAATACAACAATAACTAAACATGTCACTCTGCAGATAGCCTACAATTTTTTTTTTGGAAACTAATAAGAAACCCTTATGGGGTGCAGAAAGTTCTCCACTTACAAGATAGGACATATTAAGATTTGTACTGTTTGGCAACATGGCCAAGTGGTTTCTTGGGAAATCATGCAGTTCTTTACTGGAATTCCTTCCGTAACTTCTAATGGTGTCTACATAGACCAAGTGGAATGGAAAGTGGAAGAATAAATTAGCAGTTGAATTTGATAAGTGTTGATAATGCATTGGGATACACATGACCAAACCAAGTCTATTCACCTGAATGATGTGAATGAGGGGTTTCTCAGCTTCAAATCAACAAGAGGGGGAAAAGAATCTGTTCTCATGATATAATCAGATTAAATTAAACATTCAATCTAAATGATGCCAAACATGGAAACAAAAAAAAGTCAGTAAGTCAATCATCCAGTTGTTTCCAAATAGGCAGATGTTTGCTGTCATGAATTGTTCCACTTCTGAGTAATTCGTTTATTTCCCCCCTTTCTAGGATGTTTAAAATCATAGATATCCTGTTGAAACAGTCTTTTCCTGATATTGATTTGTGATATTGCTTCATCAAATCCAATTCATGCAAAATGTTTATATTTCTTATATTATTGTTTTATGACTTGATTTTCTGCCTTTCAGCATGGTTTACTGAGATTAGTCCTTATTCATTTCATTACCTACAGTTTTCATTGACAGCTGCCCATCTATTCTCAGGATGCTTGTCAGAACTCACTCCATGTTCTTTGAGTTAAATTTTTGTTACTTATTTGTATTTTATTGACTATAGGAAACACTCAAGGAAAAATAAAACAATTGCCAGGGAAAATGAGATCTGGTTTAGCTCTGGGAAGAGCTGTTACAAATGCAATGTTAAGCACAGCTGGCTGGGGCATACCAACTAGCACCTATTTAGACAAAAGAAAGAATGATTGGAACTGACATCCATCACCATGACTCAGCCTCTAAAGAGTATGTGAATAGTTCCAGATTTCAGCATATTAGCCCAATGGCTTTCAGTGCTTCCAGAAGGTTCTGTATCAAGAATCCCCATGCTACTGTTTGAGGAAACAGATCCAGCTGTTACCTAAGAAATCCACAGAAGGTTATTTTCACTACCTTCAAAGTGCCCTTAGAAAAACTAAAACTGGAAGCTACATTCCAATGAATACCCCTTATTTTACTTAGGTCCAATTTTGATGACCCATTTTAGCATGAAGATAACCCTAAGTTCTTGAAGGCAGTGGAAGGCAAGGTCTGGTGTGCACTAATCAAGTCGGAGAGACTTCTGACTTGGGGCCCAAAGATAGACTGCATTTGACATCCAAAAACCAGCCAAGCCACATTCAGAGAGGCTTATCACCAGGCTAATTGCCAAGGGATGAGTTTTCAGCTTTAGTAACACTTGAAAATCTTTTACTAGGGCACTAAAAAGTTGTGATCTTCATCATAAAGGAAGGGCCCACATGGTTGAAATTTCATGCTGTTGAAGTATTGTAATAAGTATCAAGTTTCAAAAGAAAACCTAATAATACCTGGTTCATGTTTAGAAAATGCTCTGGGTATAGGCATAGTCATGCCAACAGGAAAAGCAGAAGTGTGATCCCAAAGAAGCTAGAAAGTTGTCAGTGGATTAATATGAGCTCTTATGATAAAAGAATTGCCAGAAGGAATGTTTAGAAATGTAATACCCACAATATCCATCATAGTGTTCCTTCCCAGAGCACATGCGCAGCATCTGGCTCCCCCCCACCACCACCCGTTACAGATGCTGCACTCTTCCAGCATTGTTCAGGCATGATTTGATCATAAATCTTAGAGCACCACATCAGTGTGTATATGTCAATACACTGGACACATTCACTTCTCAATCACTTCCAGACTTCTCTGCTCCCTATCTCATATATTTGGTGTAATTTGGGACATTTATAGGCCCCTGACGTAGTAATGAAGACAAGGTAGAAATGATGCCAAATTGTGCAAAATGTCCAAGTCTGATATTTATAAGGCAACTGCTTATCTTATATTTTACAAGCCAAATCACTCTCTGGTTAAAAATAATGCTAAAACTCAAGATACAGTACTTATCCACATTGGTGTCTTCAAAAATGACTACCACATTTTCGGAATGTTCTATCCTTTGTTTGGTGCAATAAAATAAACTGGGACTTTGGAAAGATGACAGAAGGCAGAAGTAGCCAGTAGGGGCACCATTGCTGGAACGAAGAATTTCTCTGATCATTCTAGAAAATGATTTGCAATTATGTGAGTGGAAAAGTTACTAAAGTGTCTATACCTGGGGAATTTTTGACCATACTACTGATGAGAAAACCAAATAATAGCTTTTTGCTTCCAAGTTCTCCAAACCCAAGACTTCAAAAAAGGAATTAAATATCAAATACTGAGCTATACATAAGTACATAAATACTTATGCACGCATAAAGTTGAGGGTTGATTTTGTACGTGGGGGTGGGGATGAGGCTGTATGTGTGTACACATATAATCAGTCCTCAACTTTCACTGGGGTAATGTTCCTAGAGAAGGGCATGAAAGTTAAAGACAGGAATGTTGATGTTTTGAACCTATGGAAAATAAAGGGTTAGTTTCCCGCGATGACCTAAAATTGTAATCTTTTACTAGAAGTTACTGAAAATACACTTTTCTGCTAATAATTCTTTATAAGAAAACATTAATTCTGATAACATTCACTCCTTCTATCACAGTAACTATAAAATAACCCATAAAATGCAGTATACAGCATAAAATTAGTAACATACAGAACATTTTTTCTCATTAGTAATTCCCTAAAGTTCTGTGTCCTTTTGTGCTAACATCTTGATTTTAAAAAAAATTAAGACAATATTCACTCTCATAATACATGAAATCTACAGTACCATAAATACTTTCCTCCTTTTGTGGATGTAACTACTTATTGATTCATCAATACTGACTGCAGACATTCCTTCATGAAGTTTATGTTATTTATTTTTACCTTTATTTTCTCACTAAGCCACATCACTGACTTTGCCTGCTTGGGCTTAGAGCCCAAAAAACTTGCATTATTCATAATTTCAATAAAAAAATTGTTTAAAAGGCAAAGAATGAAAATATACAATGAATTTGGGGGGAGCTCTTTATAACAGTAGAGTGAGAAAGAGCAGTGTAGAGCTTAGTAAGTGTTCCCCAAACTTACGAGCTTTGCACCTCTTTTTTTCCTACTGTGCATAGCCATAAATGAGCATGTTTGCTAAAATAAAAGTGAAAATGAAGTTACTAATAAAATCATGCAAATATTGAGGATTGACAGTATACACAAACATACAGCTAAATGCACAGGTAAGAACCTATGCAAGAGGTGAACATCTCCTCAATTAACTCTGGAGAATATTAATAGCACAACCTTCCTTCAATGTCTTTATCTCCTACCAACTACTTTATACCTGCCCTAGTGAGTTTAAGAAAACTCACAAGTTGTCATTCAAGATTCAGCTTCAGGGATCCTCCATGGTAGTGACTTCCCAATCCTCTATCCACAAGTCCTGTAAAATCTCAAACTGAAGGTCCCATAGACATTGCAAATGCAATATGCCTCCCAAAGATATAATTATCTCCTCTTCTCCCCCAAGCATCCCCCTTCCACATTTTCCTATCGCTGTTCCTATTACTACCATTCTCCTAGTCACCCATGCACACATCATTGTCATCCTTGGCATCTTACTATCTCACATCCTACATATCCAAGCAATTGTCATTTGTTCTATCTCTTCCTTCAGAACATCTCTCACTTTTGGTCTTTTCTCTTTATTTACCCAGGTACTATTCAAACCCTCATTACCTTTCATCTAGTTGATTTTGATAGCTTTCTAGTTTGTTCTATATGCTTCATCTCATCATAATCCCAACCATACTTATCTGTCAAGATGATCTCCCTGAGTTTTAGGTATAATCATGTCACCCTCCTCCAATAAATTCCAGTGTCTGGTTAGCTCCATGATAAAGATAAAGTGCTCTGTTTGGTACTTAAAGCCCTTCATAGTCCAGCCCTTTTCTGGTTTCTTGTGCTTTGTATTTTCCATATACTCCAAGACCCAGCTTTACTGGCTTGCTTGTGATTCCACACATACAGCATTCCATTTCTTGTATCTATGTCCTTTTCAGTGCTGTCTCCCACACCTGGAAGGCTATTTCTTTCTCATCTTTACCTTTTAGCTTCCCTGGATTCATTGAAATATCAGGTAAAATCACAATTCTACAAGACGACTTGCCCATTCTCTCCCCTCTTCTATCCTACCGCTAGCATTTTACCTCTGAAATTATATTCCATTTTGCCTGTGTAAATATTGTATGTACATAGGTATTGATATATTGCCTCCCACTTTTGAATGTGAAATCCTGAAGAGAATGGATGTGCCTTTAATTTTATTTCTAATCCTTAATATAATTCCTGTCACACACTAAATATTTAATATACAAATTACTCTTAAAAATTGAAAAAGGGAGGGCAGAGTCAAAATGGTGGAGCAAAGGCAGGGACTCACCTGAGCTCTCTCCCAAACCCCTCCAAATTCCTTTAAAATGACTCTAAACAAATTCTAGAGGGGGGCAAAGCCATGATGGCAGCTGGAAAGCCGGGACTTGCCTAAAGCTCTCCCCCAAGGACCCTCCAAATACCTATCTGACCAAATCCTAGAGCTGCAGAACCCATGGAATAGCAGAGGGAAGCAGAGCTCGAGCCCAGGACAGCCTGGATGGTCACTGGGTAAGGTCTATTGAATGGAGCTGAGAGCAGAGCAGAGCAAAGTCCAGCAATAGCCACACCTAGACCAACCAGACCGGGAGCCAGGGGGAACAGGTGGTAGGGCACTGAATCAGTGAGCTGCGGCAGTTGCCGGACTTCTCAACCCACAAACACCAAAGACAACAGAGAAGGTTAGTGGGAAAAAACTGTTGGGACAGAGTGAAAGGAGTTCACAGTTCAGCCACCACCCCAGGGACAGGAGAGGTGGTGCAGCTCTGAGGACAGAACTACTGCTGCAGTTGCTTCTGGCCCCAGGCCCACGTGGTGGGAGGAATTAAGTGCCTGCTTAGCTCTAAGTCACAGTCTGGGTTGGCGGTTCTTGGGGGAGGAGGAGAGCTGTTGTGGCAGAGCTTGCTGTGTAGAAATAGCTCTGAAAACAATAGCACACCCCCTCAAGCTTCAGACAAAGTACTCTCTACCCTACAAGCAGTCATATCCTGACAAAAAAAACTCAAGGGTCAAGTAGTTGGCTGCAAACATGGTCAGGCAGCAAAAACGGACTCAGATTCAGACTCAGACTTTGGAATCTTTCTTCGGTGACAAAGAAGACCAAAACATACAGCCAGAAGAAGTCAACAAAGTCAAAGAGCCTACACCAAATGCCTCCAGGAAAAACATGAACTGGCCTCAGGCCATGGAAGAGCTCAAAAAGGATTTGGAAAAGCAAGTTAGACAAGTAGAGGAAAAATTGGGAAGAGAAATGAGAGTGATATGAGAAAATCATGAAAAACAAGTCAATGACTTGCTAAAGGAGACCCAAAGAAATACTGAAGAAAATAACACCTTAAAAAATAGGCTAATTCAAATGGCAAAATAGTTCCAAAAAGACAATGAGGAGAAGAATGCCTTGTAAGGCAGAATTAGCCAAATAGAAAAGGAGGTCCAAAAGACCACTGAAGAATATACTACCTTAAAAATTAGATTGGATCAAGTGGAAGCTAGTGACTTTATGAGAAATCAAGATATTCTAAAACAGAACCAAAGGAATGAAAAAATGGAAGAGAATGTGAAATATCTCATTGGAAAAACCACTGACCTGGAAAATAGATCCAGGAGAGATAATTTAAAAATTATTGGACTACCTGAAAGCCATGATCAAAAAAGGAGCCTACATATCATCTTTCAAGAAATTATCAAGGTTAACTGCCCTGATATTCTAGAACCAGAGGGTAAAATAGAAATTGAAAGAATCCACCAATCACCTCCTGAAAAAGAGCCCAAAAAGAAAACTCCTGGGAATATTTTAGCCAAATTCCAGAGTTCCCAGATTTTAGAAACACAATCCAGATAACACAAGATCTAGTAGCTTCTACATTAAGGGATCAAAGGGCTTGGAATATGATATTCCAGAGGTCAATGGATCTAGGATTAAAACCAAAAATCACCTACCCAGCAAAACTGAGTATCATACTCGAAGGCAAAATATGGATTTTCAATAAAATAGAGGACTTTCAAGCTTTCTCAGTGAAAATACCAGAGCTGAATAGAAAATTTGACTTTCAAATACAAGAATCAAGAGAAACATGAAAAAGTAAATGAGAAAGAGAAATCATAAGGGACTTACTAAAATGGAACTGTTTTGTTTACATTCCTACATGGAAAGATGATGTTTGTAATTCGTGAGACCACAGTATTAGGGTAGCTGAAGGGAATATATATATATATATATATATATATATATATATATATATATATACATATATATGTATGTATGTATGTATGTATGTATATAGACAGAGGGCACAGGGTGAGTTAAAAATGAAGGGATGATATCTGAAAAAAGAATATCAATTTAAGGGATGAGAGAAGAATATATTGAGAGAGGGAGAAAGGGAGAGATAGAATGGGGTAAATTATCTCACAAAAAAGTGGCAAGAAAAAGCAGTTCTGTTGGGAGGGAAGAGAGGGCAGGTGAGGGGGAATGAGTGAATCTTTCTCTCATCAGGTATTACCTGAGGAGGGAATAACATACACACTCATTTGAGTATCTTACCCCACAGGAAAGAAGGAGGAAGGAGATAAAAAATGGGGGATGATAGAAAGGAGGGCAGATGGGGGAGGAGGTAATCAAAAGCAAACACTTTTGAAAAGGGACAGGGTCAAGGGAGAAAACTGGATAAACAGGAAAAGGATAGGAAGGAGCAAAATATAGTTAGTCTTTCACAACATGAGTATTGCGGAAGGGTTTTGCATAATGATACACATGTGGCCTGTGTTGAATTGCTTGCCTTCTTAGGGAGGATGGGTGGGAAGGGAAGAGGGGAGAGAATTTGGAACTCAAAGTTTTTAAAACAAATGTTAAAAATTGTTTTTACATGTAACTCAGGAAAAATAAAATACTAAATAATATTTTTCAGAAAATTTCATTGAAAAAGAATACTCCCCCAAACTTGTTTTATGAGAAATAGATTATTCTGGATACCTTAACCAAGGAAGGATAAAACAACAGAATAGAAAAAAACAGATAAATGTTATTAAATACTGAATAAAAATAAACAAAATATGATCAAGGAGGCCACACCAATATACCAAGAAATTACTCATTATCCATTTTTCCATTAGTCAACAAGTATCTATTGAGCTCATTTACCTTACAAGGGAAATAAGTAAAACAAAATCATTTGACCATTCTAGCCCTCTCCCCATCATCATAAATCATCCCATCCATTTCAAGTCTATCCCTTCTTTTTTCCTCTTGTTGTATCTGCAGCATTCATTTCCAACCTCAGGTAATTCTGGACATTAGCACCTCATATACTACTTTACCACAACTACATTCAACCATATGATCTTCCTTCTATACAGTACATGTATTTTTAAAATCTGAGTTTCTCTATGGGCCGCTTGGCAAGCACATCAGTCTTTTTTCAGGCAGATCTCCCTTTTCTTCCTCTTTGGAATAATTTCTGCTTCTGTCTTCAGAATTCTTTTCTGTTGAGTTCCCTATCTTTTGGGCCAATTTATGATTATAGGATGAGAATGAATCATTCAAATGGACATATGATGAAGGGAGCTGCCTATAGCTTAGTTCAATGGAAACACTATAATTTAAAAATCATCTATGGAGAAGATGAACAAAATCTAACAAGAGACATTGGGAGGGATTCATTTGGCAGTATAGTGCACAGAACACATTTTGTCTTACAGTGAATGAACAGAAATACTTTTGTAGGAATGCCACAGTACATTACCAGAAGTTTGGACTATAGGCTTTAGAGAAGAGAATTTAGGGATTTTCTCCAATGAGAAAATCAAGGTGAATTGACTTAGCTGAGGTCTAATACGGAGCTAACTTAGCTGTAAGTTGCAGAGCAAAGGTTGGAACCCAGGTCTTCTGAATTCAAGCTGAGTGCTCTTTCAGTGACAGTAGACTTGGAAAATAATAGAGAACTGAATGTAACCCACAGCTAAAAGCTCATTTGCATAATACTCTCTGCATTGGTAGAAATTGAAATCTGAACTTGGCATCTGTGTGAAAGGTAGAGTTGATGAAATCTTAAGAGAAGACAAATCCTAATATTCTGATTTTTTAGCTAGAAAAAGATAAATATATATTTCTGGAGAAGGACATGGTCCCTAATTGGAGAGAATGACTCCAGGAAGAAGCCAACATGTTGGCACCTGAGAACAGATAGAGACATGTTCAATCTGATAAGGCAAAAGCATTAGGAAACTTTCAGCACTTGAGAAATCTGTCCTGAATACACTATCAGCGTTGATCAATCAAAATTTAAACATCATTCCCTGGTGTGGCCTTTGGCAGTATCTATGGAAAATTGCTAGCTAGCCCTAGTTTATCTGTTGGCTTGGAGCTGTTGAAAAGGTCAAGAAGGGCAAAAGGTGAAGCAGAAATTGGCCATAGAATGCAAAGGCATTTCTCTAATCCATTCTTATTGGCATAATGTAGTAGATAGAAGCCTGTCGCTGCAGCTAATAAAAAGACAATTATTCAATATTTAATAATATTTATCTGTTTTTTTTCTATTCTGTTGTTTTATCCTTCCTTGGTTAAAAAAAGTTTTCTCTGGCACATTCTACCTCTGACCATAGTTCAAATCACTTAACTTTTTAGGTCCTAGGATATCTCTCTAAGATAAGAAGTCACAGAGGAATTGTGGTGTGGTTCTGTATTGGGGGACATGAAGGAGTTCCTCACACTAAAGAAATCATAGATACTGACCACTGCAAAAGCCCTTCTTGTTGTCCAACAAAACTCTCCTTAATAAAAAGCAGGAGGGGGCAGCAAAATCCAGAGATTCAGAAGCAATACTGGGTGAGGAATAAAGGATGGCTGGTCTGGATCTTCCCTCAGAATGGAGCCTCCATGAGGAATTCACCAATGGGAGATGCAGGAGCAAATCCTCCAGAATAAGAAGGCAGTTGAAGCATGTTGGTAAAGTCCAAAAAGTCAGAAGAAGGGCCAGGAAAGGAGGGAATAGAAGGGAGTGAATAGGCTCCAATTCTGCTTTTTGAATTCATATGTGTCATGGAGGAACCCATCTCTCCCATATACAGTCCAGCAAATAGATCTAAAGGGCAACAGAAAAAGCAATGGTCAAGAATACCAAGGGAAAAGAGTGGCAATTTTTCTTATCCAGTCTGGGATTGCATTTGAAGATAGGGGACTGGAATATGGTTTAAACCAGAGCAAAATTTAATAAATGTTCCAAAGCCTATGGGTTCTCTGAGCAAGGACTCACAAGGAGGACCTGAAATTTTAGAAGAAAGGAGTGAAAAGGCAGAACAAATTATTATTCCTCCTAACTGAGGAATATGAGAAGAAAACTATTCAAACATGGAGAAAAGGGTAGAGGGAGCCGGCATCTCATGAACCTCACTCTTATCTGAACCTAACAAAAGAGGGCTACACACACACACACACACACACACACACACACACACACACGCACACAAGGAAAGTGGTGGATACAGAGACAGGGCAAAGAGCAGTTTAAAAAAGGGTGTTGAGAAAAGAATAGTCACAAATAACTTCAGCTCTCTCCATTAATAAAAGATTTTTTAAAAAAGGGATAAGTAAAAGTAAGAACCAATGATCAAGCTCTGGACTAGATGGGAAAAAGGGGAAGGTTAGAAGACTAGAAGAATCCATTTATATTATAGATTAACACTATGGATCATATTTATCGCATCACATTACTTTTTTTTATACAAAGAGGTGGTAGGGGACAAAGAGAAGAAAAAAAAATAAAAGATGATATGATGGAGGGAAAGAAATACACAATTAACAGTCATGACTATGAATATAAATGGGATGAAATGGGCCAAAAAATGGAGAAGTATAACAGAAGGGATTAAAAAGCAGAATCTAAAAATGTGTTGTTAAAAAAAATGAAATACAAGGACTTATATGGGGCTACCATCAAGGTGGAGAGATCAAAATTTGTTCTGTCTTAGGAAAATTCAAAAAAGAGGTGTGGTAGGCATTTTCTCAAATAAGGAAATAGTAAAAATAGACATCGTTAAAAGGATAAGCAAGGGAACTAAGTTATGCTTAAAGGGAGCGTAATTAATAAAATATCAAATATACATACATATATGCATGCACACATACATATATACATACATAAGTATATATGTATGCATGTATGTATGTATGTATATACACATATACAGATATATGGGCATATATCTTTATCTATCTATATACTAATGGTGAAGCATCTTAGCACTTAAAGGAAAAGTTAATAGAATTACATGAAGTAGAAAAAAACTATAATAAAACATAAAAGACTTCAATGATGCCTAAATCTAGACAAATCTAATAAATGGATAAACAAGAAAGATGTTAAGGGCCTAAACAGAATTTTGGAAAAGTTAGATGTACTAGATCTCTGGCAATTACTGAGTGAGAACCAAAGTGATTTCTTACCTTTGAGACCTTTACAGAAATCGTCCAAGGCTAGGACATAAACATCTTACAAATAAAATCAGAAAAGCACAACCGTTGGCTACATGTGTAAGAGGGGTCAGTTACATGCACAGAATGCCTGAGGCAGCATTTCTCCACACAGAGCGCCTGGTAGGCATGATACCAGGAGAGTTGTGATGGAGTGTTAGCGAATTATATTTGAGAGGCTGATTGCAATGCATACATTACAAAAGTACTTCCAGGCTGCTAATCACGTGTGGAAGAGGAGGCTCCTTGATGACCTGTGGATGCCTCCAAAAAAGCTTCAGCTACTCTTTGGCTCATTTTCTTCTGAGAAAACTTAGTGACACTTTTAGTCATGGCATCCAGTGAAGGGAAGAGAGTTTCCAACCTTGGGAATTTCAAAGACTGGAAAAATGAGTCACAGGAATCTGGGACTCCAATCCAAGTCAGGAGATGCAATGAGCTCAGCATCAATGTCCCAGCAAGCATCAGGACTTTGGATTCCTTCCCATTGGAAGCTGAGATGAGGACTATTTCAGAAGACAGCTTTGGATGTGAACTTGGTGGGACCAAGGCTATGTAGGAATTGAGCTAAATTTTGAACCCACTCCCAAAAACTGAAGTGGTGTAGGGGAGAATATGCCCCAGAGATATTGACAGAAATGTTCATTCTTGCTTTATCTTGGAATTAAATATTCCTCTATAAAAGCTACCCTATGTTTAGCACTTAAGTGGAACTGAAGATGCCAATCACCAGACCCTAACAAGTGGAGAAAAATACAACCAGTTGGGGGTCAAGGTTGTGGCAGAGAAAAGAGGCAACTATCCAGAATTATTTCCCATTTATGCTGTACATATCTTATATGTATTCAGTTGTTTGTATATTGTCTAGTCCCACTTGAATGTGAGCTCCTGGAGAACAAGGACCATATTTTGGCTTTTTTCTGTCTTCAGAACTTAGCATAGTGTCTGTCACCTAGTAAGTGATTGAAGCATGTATATTGACTGAAACTATGGATAAAGGAAGAGTTCCTGAACAATAATGGATACAAGTTGTACAAAAATATAGTTGTTTTGTGGTTGCAAATTGGATTTTGAAAATTGAAGAATTGGAAATGGCGGGGATGCTTTGTAGATGATTGGGATGGAATGCCATTGTGCTATAAGAAATGATGAGCAGTATGCTTTCAGAAAAAAAAGATGAGAAGACTTATATAAACTGATGCAAAGTGAAGTGAGCACAACCAGGACAACATTGTCCATGGTTAGTGTGATATTGTGGGGAGGATCAGCTGTGAAAGACTTAGCTATTCTAATCAGGACAATGACCCAAGACAATTCCAAAGGACCCATGATGAAAAATGCTATCCACTCCAAAGAGATGATGGATGAACTCTGAGTGCAAAATGAAGCACTTATTTTTATTTTATTTTTGTTTGTGTTTCTTTTGCAACATGGCTAACATGCAAATATGTTCTGCATGATGTCAAATGTATAATCAATAACTAATTGCTTGCCTTCTCAAGAGGAGGAGGGAGGGAGAGAATTCCAAACTCAAAATTTAAAAAAAAATGATTGCAAGCTTATTTAGGTGTAATTGAGAAATATTTAACAAAATAAATAAAATATATTTTAAAACAATAATGGATAGATATGATCACAGAAGATAAAATGGACAACTTTTCATGAACTTAAAATATTTTAAATAAATTAAATATAGCTTAAATTAGAAGGGAAACAGTGAAATAGGGCAAAAAAAAGTCTTTGCAGCTAGTTTATCAGACAATGGCATGATAATTCAACAAACACAGAGCTCAGGGCAAGGACCATGCTTGTCCTTTCCACTGGTTTGGACCTACTACGTGATTATCCTCTGCTTGCCCAGCCCTTGAGAGTCCACTAGATAATCAAATCATAGAACAATGCTTTAGAAGAGGGTATGGGATAGATCTGACCTTCATTTTGGTTTGTTTATACTGGTATTACCATTTGGGAATGTAAGTGAATATGTACACAGAAAAATGATCTACAGAAATCTAGAATATTCCAATAATTGAAGCTAGAATGCAGGCTCCATGTTGTGTTTTTGTCTTGGTAGGAAGGGAAAGGTAATACATGGCTCCACCAATGATGTTCTCAAAGTAACTGATACCTCATGGGACCTTTTAAAAAGTGTGTATAATTATTTTGGTGAAGGGTCACAATTTTCTTATTAATAAGTAGTTTTTAAAAGGATTTCCCTTCAGAAACCAAAATGACAAACCACTGTTTTCTTTGCAATTTTGAAACATTGAGAATATCCTAAAGTATTTACGGTTTCACTTTGAATTTGTAGTATATCTCTTTTGAAAATGATGCTTGTGGTGGGGATGTGTCTGCTATTATCCTCTAAATAGTCTTATTCTTTGCATTTGCTGGAGGATTGGATTCCGTTCTGGGTGCCACATTTTCATTAATAAACTGGTTAGCATCCAGAAGAGAGGGCAACCAGGATCACAAAAGATTTAAAGATCCTGCCATATAAGTGAAGATTAAGGAAACTGTAGATATTTAGCCCAGAAAAGAGAAGACTCAGCAGCAGGATATTAGTTGTTTTCAAGAACTTGTAAGATTGTTATGGGGATTGTATTTGGTCTCAGAGGGCAGAACTAGAAACAATGGGTGAAAAAGGAATGGACTTCCTTTACAGGAGGTAGGATTTCCTCTCATTGAAGGTCTCCAAGCAGAGGTAAGATGATTGTTATTTATTTTACTTTGTGGTTGTCTTAGACAGTGTGGTGCTGACATTTACCACACTGGCTCATAAAAGGTGATTGTTAAATTTTTAACGTGAGCATTTATACCTCAGAAATTGATAAATGTCACAAATTAGGGCTTGACTTATTTTGTTGATTTCTAGACTTAAGAAGGAATGGAGGAAATGATAATGTAGATTAAACTTAAAAGTATGTCAAACATACTTTTTTTTGAGGGGGAGAGCTGGTTGTTACACATTTTCAAGCACATTCATTCTTTTAGGTATGGGTTGGACACAATGGCAACCGAGATCTCTTCTAACTTATAATTTCTTTTATCATTCTTTGAGGTTGGAAAGAGGCAGATTTAGGTCAGAGGTCAGAGAATAATGGTTCTAGAATGACCTGAATTGAGATATAATAAATTGCTGTCCATGAGAGACTGTCTAGTGGAAGTGTCCAACAAGAGGTCTGGAGGACCATGGACAATGTACTGAAAAGGACATTCTTTGTCAGATATGGGTTGGACCCAATGAGCACCAGTAATAAATGCTTGCTCCTTTTCCACTCACAGTCTTCTTAGTTTAAATAGCAGGAGAACTTCTGAACCAGACATAAATAAAACAGGCCTTAATCTGTTGGAAACTTTTTTTTAGTAAGAAAGCCTCCAAACCATCTCTTCTTCTCTGCAGTAAGTAGCAGGATCATTGTGCCAAAAATGAGGCACAATCTCAGTTCTGAAGTTTTGTGGTTCGGAGATATATTGGATGTCCTTGGATGTATGCATCCTAGTCTTCTAGGAGTGACTGAATCAGGAATCATAATAATATAATAAATAACAACAATAATAAACATGAAATATTACATAGCACTTTATAAACGGAGCTAGGTGGCCTAGTGAATAGAGTTTTGGGCCAGGAGTTAGGAAGATTCTTCCTAAGTTCAGATCTGACCTCAGACACATACTAGCTGTTTGACCCTGGAAAGGTTACTTCATCCTGTTTTCCTCAGTTTCCTCATTTGTAAAATGAGCTGGAGAAGACAATGGCAAACCACTCCAGGATTTTTGCCAAGAAAACCCCAAATGAGGTCATGAAGTGTCAGACGTAACTGAAACCACTGAACAAAACCACTTTAAGGTTTATAAAAGGGCCCTATGAAAGAAGTGTTATTAAAATCTCCATTTTACAGAAAAGAAAACAGAAAGGAATTGTTTTGCCCAGGACTGCACAGTTGGTCAGGGATCGAGGAGGGATTTGAACATGGCTCATCCTGACTCTATGTAACACATTCCCTACGTGCCTCTGAGGAGGTTTGCCATGAGCAGTGCCCAGATACAGAGCTTTGGACATTTGTGCCCAGTCTCATGTCAGACAAACTCCCTGTTCCAGCAATGGCTCCTCTCTTGGATGCTCCAGGTGGCTCTGTAGACACCCTCCTCCCCACCCAGCATGGCTTCCCAGCAGCTCTCTCAAACTGCCTCTTAGAACAGCAGCCTGAGGAGGGATTGCACTCCGCCCTCCTGGAGGGCTTTCCTAATTTGGGGCACATTGATCTCATTACTTGCTGCAGAGAAGAAGAGATGGGTTGGAGGCTTTCTTATAAAAAATTAAAGTTTTACAACAGATTAGGGCCTGTTTTATTTATTTTTATTTTGGAAGTTCTGCTACTTAAACAAAAACGAGTGGGAGGGGGAAAGTGCCTTTACTTATAAGTACCTGCTAGCCACTAGGTGGCACCATAGTGGATAGGATACTGGCTTGGAATCAGAAAGACAGCTTCCTGAGTTTAAATCCAGCCTCAAAAAACACTTACTAGCTGGGTGACTCTGGGCAAGTCACTTTCACCCTGTCTGCCTCAGTTTCTTCATCTATGAAACATGAAAACGCTTTGCCAAGAAATCCCCAAATGTTGTCACAAAGAGTCAGACACAACTGAGTAATACATATGTCAGGCGTTGTGCTAAGCACCCTACAAATATCTCATTTGATTATAGAAGGAAATCTGCCAAGGATATGGGGCATATACCTATGATTTCATTGGCATAGGGAATTGCCAAGTGAGAAAACTCTATCTACTAAGGCAGTGGATACCTTCTCTAAGATGTAAAGTCTAAGAGTTGCCTTGTAGTGACTTGCCCAAAGTCACAAAGCCAGCACCTGTCACAGGAGGACTTGAATACAGGTCTTCCAAGTGTTGAAATCAGCCCTCTATCCACTGCACCACACTACTTCTCTAGCATGGTCATGTTTACCATGAAAAAGAATGCTACTGACGAAGAAAGTCAGACATTCTTTGAAAACTCTTTAATAGGCCAGAAGGTTCTCCCATCAAAAAATTTCCCCATGCCCCCTTCTAACATGCAAGGAATTGTGTCCCCAGAGTCCTTTACAACCTTGTGCATTTACATTCAAAGTGAATGTTTGGAACTATTTTTAAAAGTCATTTTAATAGGCCCCAGCAGGTGGTCTTTGGGAAGACATGGTTTGAAAGAAAAGTCTCATTGTACTTGCCTCACTTTATACAATTCGGCAGGGTTTTTTACTAAAACAAGGAAGGCTAAAGATACTGATGCTAAGAAAGGTTCCATAAAGTTACTAGTTATAAGAGAAAGCTGGGCCTCTTTTATCACATGTTAAAACCCTGGAGCAGCATGGGGTGGGGAGGGTAGAGATCTCCAAATGATTTTGCTCCCTCCCAGTGGCAAAGTTCACATGTGGCCGGCTTTCTTTTTTTATTTAGGATACCAGGGAAGTCCCAAACTTTTCAGATGAACCTCAATATCTCTGCTCAGCCCAAATTCTACACTGAGGCAAGTTCTTCATAAATACTTTTTTTCCTTTCCTCTTTCTGATGTTCCTTGAATTGATTGTTTTAAAAAATAAGGAACTGTCAATCTTTTTTTCTTTTCAGGTCTTTTCTGTCCCTTTTGCAATTAGTTACAGCCTGCTTTCTGTAGCTTTATAGTAAGCCTGACCTAATTTAATTACCATGACTTGTGTGGTTTCAGGATAAATACTTTTATTCAGTCTGCCTACTTTGTATATGTTCTCTCCCTTTCATAGAGCTCTCTGTATTTTGGCATTCAAAGTCCTTGTCTTTCTTTAGTGGGTTAACACAAAGTTAGTTTTATATAGTGTTGTCCACATGCACAAGTTTTCTCTAATGCTGCCCTGTTTACTCTCTCCTTCATCTTGTTTGTCTATGGGCTGGATTCTCAGGCCTTTGTGGGATCCAGACCCTGGTTCTTTGATGACAGCCCCAGAGTGTCAAGATTATACGTGTCTGAGCAGCACAGGCTGTAATTTATCTGGAAAAAGGGGAAAAACAGGAAAAGATGGCATGAGTTAGGCTTGGGTTATCATAAAATTCCTCTGTACTTAAAACTTCTAGTGAAAAAGGTTTTTAGCATGCACTTGAGTACAACTTAGACACATAAATTTTAGGTTGAATGTCTGATTCGCTGGGTGTGGATTTGTCCAATGTTTCCCAGAGGAATGGATGCCATCCTAGGGACAGAGTGCAAATCCATCTGGCCACTGAGATGTCAGTTGCAGGGTGACCTTGGGAAAGTTACCAATCCCCTCTTAGGCTACAAGGTGGGAAAAGAGAGAAGCAAAGAAGCATTTATTAAGCACCTACTTCATGAAGCCAGGCACCGCGCTAAGTGTTTTATAAGTGTTCTCAGTTGATTTCTGCAATGACTGTGCCAGGTAGGGGCTGTTATTATCTCCCGTGTAAAGTGGAGGAAGCTGAGGCAGATAGAGGTCAAGTTACTGTCTGCATTAGTGTCTGAGGTCTGAGGTCTGCCTGACTCTGTAGTCTTCCTATTTTCTTTATTTCTCTTGCATTTATGCAAGAAAAATGTGTGTATTTTGCAACATGTCTATGCATTGCCTCACCTAGCTTCCTCCATATCAGTACTAGGTAGAGGGTTTATGTGAATGGCCTCCAAGCTCATTTCCAGCTTGAAAATCAATAATCCTATTGTAACCTTGGCAGGATTTGCTGAGAGAAAATGCTTGTCTCTCTAAAAGCCAAATCTCAGGATACCAGTCAGGTCTCAAACCCCTACTATCCTATAGAAAGAACATCAGCACAAGAGCAGTGAGTTAAAGACAAAGTGAGGAGGAATATGAAACAAAAGGAAACTTAGGCGGATTAAAGAGTTCCTCGAAATTGGGGGCTATTGGGTCTCTCCCACCTGGCTGGACATGTCTCCCTTCTGGGTTCTCCCTGGCTGGTTCTTACTTTGCTTTTGCCATTCTTTGGGTTGGTTCATTTCAGAAAAGATGGTCAGCAGAGAATTTCTAGGGAAGGAAAGGAGGGTAAAGTCTGATCCAAGTTGGGGGTACAGCTCCTGCTCAGCAGCCCCAGGTGTGGTTGCAGACTTTTCTCTTTAAAAGGTTCCCACAGCACGGGGCCTTTGCAAACTGGCCCACAGAAGATGTGAATGGGGCCCTATTCTGCCACATGCAGCCCCATCTGAAACAGCCCCAACCCCCGCTGTTCCTCCAAACAGGCCATTCTATAAAATGTCAAATAAAGGGAAATACAACAATGCGTGTTTCACATCTCATACTTCAGTTGGCTCTGGCACATTAAAATTGGGTATGTGTGTGTTTTTTGTTCCTTTTTGCAAATGAAGTAAAAGAATAATGGGGACATCATTTAAAAAGTGCCATTTGATTGGCGTGAATTACAATACACCTTAAACAAACAGAGAAGGTCTTTGTGGGGATGCCAAGAGCCCAAATAGCACAGATCCAAAGGGAAGCAGAGCACCAGGCTTGGACAAGTACTATAGGTTCAAACAATGGAGAAAGTTGTCCCCTGGTGCCACTTTGGGCTCTCCTTAATAATAAAACCCCTTTAAAATTTGCATTAACTAGGAAACACATACAGTAGTCTTGGATTTATTCCATAAATTAATGAATATAACTTTGTCACATTTAATTTCTAGCAATAAATAGAGTAAAGGAGAGTGTTTCTTTGGTAGCTCATTGATCATGAGCTGATTTCTGAATTATAGCTGCTACCTTACCCTAAGTAGATCATACTAGGGTATCTACAATCAACCAATCAATAAGTGTTTGTTAAGCATCTAACATGTACCAGGCACTATGCTAAATGTTGGGGACACAAAAAGAGGCAAAAGACAGGCCCTGACCTCAAGGAGCTTATAATCTAAAGGGAGAGAACATATAAAAAAATAAGATGTATACAAGATAAATAAAAATAATTTTCAAAGCAAGGGCACTAGAACTAAGAGGGATGGGAAGGACTTCCTATAGCAGATAGTATTTTAGCTGGGACATAAAGGAAGCCAGGGAAGCCAGGAGGCAGAACTGAAGAGAGAGAGCATTCCAGTAATGGGACATAACTAGATAAAATGCCTCAAAATGGGAGATGGAGAGTCTTGTTCTTAGAAACACCAGAAGGATATCAGCATGACTGTGTCAAAGGGTATGAATTGGGGAGTAACATAAGAAAACTGGATAGTAGGAGGCTAGGCTATGAAGAGCTTTGAATGTCAAACAAAGGACTTTGTATTTTATCCTGGAAGCAGTAGGGAGCCACTGGAGTTTATTGAATAGGGGAGTGATATAGTTAGACCTGCATTTTAGGAAAAGCACTTTGGTGGATGAATGGATGATGGATTGGAGTTGGTAGAGACTTGAGGCAGACAGACACACTAGCAGACAACTGAAATAATCCAAACATAAAGAGATGAGGGCCTACGCCAGGGCAGTGGAGGGGTCATAAGAAAGAAGAGGGCATGTTTAAGGCATGTTGCAAAGGTGTAATGGATAGATAGGCCTTTGCAACAGATTGGATATGGGGTGGGGTGGGGTAAGAGAGAGGGAGGAGTCAAGGATTGTCCATAGGTTGTGAACCTGAGGGGCTAGGCAGATAATGTTGTCCTTTATAGTAATAAGGAATGTGGGAGGACAGGAGGGAAGATGCTTTGAAGATATTGAGTTAAAGATGTCACTAGACATCCAGTTTAAGATGTGGGAAGGATGGTTGGAGTTATGAGAGTGGAAGCTGGCAGTGGGATTGAGCTAGATGAGTTTTAAAGCTTATGCTAGCTCAGAATTGGTGATCTTGTGGGATCCTATGAGGTATCACAGGTGTGACTTTAAACCAGTTCTTGATTCCAAGGTCTGTGCAGCAGCTACTACATCCTCTCAGCTCTCTATAACTAATGATATATGTCTGTTGTTGCTTTAATTTTGTTTTCCCTTATAAGGCCTCTGTGGAACATACATATTTTCCCATCTTAGATTCTATGAAAGATTTATTTCATGTCCTCTGGTCTCTCAAACCCCAACGTACATCAAAAATTAGGAGTGAGAAACTAGTACCAGGCACAGAGTTGTAGAATAAATAGCACCACCTTTGGAGAAGATATTATTACACCTTTTGCAGATAAATGAAGTATGAAAGGGAGCACAATCCCATACTGAGAGAAGTCCCTGTTTCTTTTCAGGTGGCCAGTTTATAGCATCATGGGATTAAAAACTCAAAAGAACCTTAAACGTCATTTCATCCAAAGCTCTCCTTACCAAGGAAGAACATGAGAATTAGAGAAAGGAAGTGACTTTATCTAAGAACATACAAATAGCAGAGAGGGATTCCAACCCAGGTCCCTACATTCTATAACTGGTGGTTCTGTGACCACAACTCAGAGATGGTTTCTCTATTAGCAAATCAATCCATGAGTAACAATGGCACCTACGAATGACAATTTTTTAATATCGTAATTTAGAAAAAGGCAGGCACCAGATAACACAGAGTGGGTCATAATAAAGTACCAATTAAGAGATGTTCAGAAGAAGTGAGAAGATTGTCATGAGAGAGATTCAGGATGAGAACTAGTCATGCTAAGAGAGGAAGAGATAGTCAATAGACAGCCCATGTATCCCATTTGTATTTATCCAAGGACAAGAGATCTAGAAGAAGGCCCCAACCACATTGGGAGGATTTAGAGGAAGAGATTCCAAGAGTCATAGAGGGTGACAGGCTGTAGATTCATTGAGATCTACCTCATCAGAAGATGCTCCAACACAGATGAGATCACAGAATAGTCAGAGTGTAATGAGGTTGGGAGGAATAATCATTGACATTCCCTGAGGTTAATTTGATAAACCTCTTTCATTATAGAGTATATCTTACACGTCAATATGCCTAACAAAAAGATTGCCCCCTTTACAAATATAGGCATGACCACTGGTGCTTATAGGATGTGGTTTCTGATTGGACTTTGGTATGTATACAGTCTCTTCTCCCCACTTCCTCCTGGGAATGAGAAATGGCTACTGGGACAGAAGCATATGAGACTTACATGCACTTGCCTATGCCTTATCCAGCCAGACAGCACAATTCCTCATAATGGACTTTGCTACTTCCAAGAGTTAGTATTCAGTGAAGGCACTGATGGGCACTGATGAGGTGGCACCGTGAATGAAATGTTGGACCTGGAGTCAGGAAGTCTCATTTTCCTGAGTTCAAATCTAGCATTAATGTGTGACCCTGTGCAAGTCACTTCACTCTGTTTGCCGCTGTTTCCTCATCTGTAAAATGAGCTGGAGGAGGCAATGGCAAACCACTCCTGAATCTTTACCAAGAAAACTGCAGGTTGTGATCAGAGGGGTAGAGCCAAGAGGGCATCTGGAAAGCAGGGAATTGATTAAGATCTCCCCCAGGTCCCTCTAAACACCTGTAAAAAATTTTCTCTGAACAAATTCTACAGGTGCAGAACCCATGAAATACAAGAGGGAAGCAGGACTCCAGAACAGGAAAGCCTGGATGTTCGCTGGGAAGGGTCTCTCATGGAGCTGGGAGCAGAGCAGAGCACAGCCCAGCACAGGCCATGCCAGGATGAACCAGACTGGGAGCTGGGAAGAACAGGCCGTAGGGCCCTGAATCACTGAGCTGTGGCAGTTACCAGATTTATCAATACACAAATACCAAAGACAACAGAGAAGGTTAGTGGAAAAACTGCTAGATCAGAGTGAAAGGAGTGCATGGTTAGCCCTAGCCTTGGGGTGCAGAAGTAGTGCACCTCTGGGGCTGCTTCCAAAGCTCTACCTGCAGTTGCTTCTGGCCCCAGGCCCACCCTGTGGGAGGAATGAAGTGGCAAATCAGAGCGGGAGTGCAGAGCCTGCTTGGATCTGGGTCATGGTCCAGGTTGGTGGTTACTGGGGGAGGAGGAGCACTAGTGTGGCAGCGTTTGCTGGGTAGATATAGCTCTGAAAACAGCAGCACAGCCCCTAAAGCTTGGGACAAAGTACTCTCTACTCTACAAGCAGTCATACCCTGACAAAAAACCCAAGGGTCAAGTAGTTGGATGTGAACATGAACAGGCAGCGAAAATGGACTCAGACTTCGGAATCTTTCTTTGGTGACAAAGAAGAGCAAAACATACAGCCAGAAGAAGTCAACAAAGTTAAAGAGCCTACATCAAAAGCCTCCAAGAAAAATATGAATTGGTCTCAGGCCATGGAAGAGCTCAAAAAGGATTTGGAAAAGCAAGCAAGAGAAGTATAGGAAAAATTGGGAAGAGATATGAGAGTGATATGAGAAAATCATGAAAAATAAGTCAATGACTTGCTAAAGGAGACTCAAAAAAATACTGAAGAAAATAACACCTTAAAAAATAGACTAACCCAAATGGCAAAATCGCTCCAAAAAGCCAATGAGGAGAAGAATGCCTTGAAAGGCAGAATTAGCCAAATGGAAAAGGAGGTCCAAAAGACCACTGAAGAAAATACTACCTTAAAAATTAGATTGGAGCAAGTGGAAGCTAGTGACTTTATGAGAAATCAAGATATTATAAAACAAAGCCAAAAGAATGAAAAAATGGAAGACAATGTCAAATATCTCATTGGAAAAACCACTGACCTGGAAAAGAAATCCAGGAGAGATAATTTAAAATGATTGGACTACCTGAAATCCATGATAAAAAACAAGAGCCTAGATGTCATCTTTCACGAAATTATCAGAGTCAACTGCCCTGATATTCTAGAGCCAGAGGGTAAAATAAAAATTGAAAGAATCCACCAATTACCTCTTGATAAAGATCCCAAAAAGAAAACTCCTAGGAATATTGTTGCCAAATTCCAGAGCTCCCAGATCAAGGAGAAAATACTGCAAGCAGCCAAAAAGAATCAATTTGAGAATTGTGGAAACACAGTCAGGATAACCGAAGATCTAGCAGCTTCTACATTAAGGGATCAAAGGGCTTGGAATATGATATTCCAGAGGTCAATGGAGCAAGTATTAAAGCCAAGAATCACCTACCCAGCAAAACTTAGTATAATGTTCCAAGGCAAAATATGGATTTTCAATAAAATAGAGGACTTTCAAGCTTTCTCAGTGAAAAGACCAAAGCTGAATAGAAAATTTGAATTTCAAACACAAGAATCAAGAGAAGCATGAAAAGGTAAACAAGAAAGAGAAATCATAAAGGACTTACTAAAGTGGAACTGTTTTGCTTACATTCCTACATGGAAAGAAGATGTGTGTAATTCGTGAAACCTTTCTCAGTATTAGGGTATTTGAAGGGAATATACACACACATATATATATATATATAGACAGAGGGCACAGGGTGAGTTGAATATGAAGGGATGATATGTAAAAAAAATAAAATCAAATTAAGAGACGAGAGAGGAATATAATGAGAGAGGGAGAAAGGGAGAGATAGCATGGGGTAAATTATCTCACATAAAAGTGGCAAGAAAAAGCAGTTCATTGGAAGAGAAGAGGGGGCAGGTGAGGGGGAATGAGTAACTCTTGCTCTCATAGCATTTGACTTGAGGAGGGAATAACATACATACTCAATTGGGCATCTTCCCCCATATGAAAGTAGGGGGAAGGGGATAAAAAAGGGGGATGATAGAAGGGAGAGCAGATAGGGGGAAGAAGTAATCAAAAGCAAACACTTTTGAAAAGAGACAGGGTCAAGGGAGAAAACTGAATAAAGGGGACAGGATAGGAAGGAGGGAAACGGTCTTTCACAACATGGGAGTATATAATGATACATGTATGGCCTATGTTGAATTGCTTGCCTTCTTAGGGAGAGTGGGTGGGGAGGGAAGAGGGAAAAGAATTTAGAACTCAATTTTTAAAAACAGATGCTCAAAAAAAAGTTGTTTTTGCATGCAACTGGGAAATAAGATAAACAGGCAATGGGGCATAGAAATATATCTTGTCCTGCAAGAAAGTAAGGGGAAAATGGATGGGGAAGAGGGGAGTGGGGTGACAGAAGGGAGGGCTGACTGGGGAATGGGGCGATCAGAATATATGCCATCTTGGAGTGGGGAGGAGGGTAGAAATGGGGAGAAAATTTGTAACTCAAAATCTTGTGGAAATCAGTGCTAAAAACTAAAAAATATTAAATAATAAAGTATGGAAAAAAAGAAAACCTCAAATGGGGTCACAAAAAGTAGTACACAACTGTAAATGACACAACAACAACAAAGGCAATGATCGAGCTTCTTCTTGCCTACTTAACTCAAAAGGAAAGCTCCCAGATGATGTTCCTGAATTCTATCCTTTTATGGAGACAAATAATCTCACAAAATAGCGAAAAGAATTATGTGATAACAAGCCCCGAATTCTTTTGCCTTCCAAGGGAGTGGTAGATTTGGAGTCAGGAAGACCTGAGTTAAAATCTTGACTCAAACACTAACTACCTGTGTAACCTTGGGCAAGTCACTTAACCTTTTCAGCTTCAGTCTCCCCTCCTGTAAAATGAAGTTGATAATAGCAGCTATTCATAGGGCTGTTGTGAGGATCTTATGAGATAATGTATGCAAAACACGTTGCAAATTTTGAAGCACAATATGAATGCTCTTCCTACTATTTTATTCAAACCTATAAACAATAATAACAGCAGCTCAAAGAGGAACAATATTGAAACAAGAATTCCAATTTTCCACATCACGTGGCCCAGTGGTTTAAGCGTTTGGCATCTCTGTTAATGTGACAGAGATGACCAAGCTCAGTCTCAGGAGCACAGGTGGCTTAGGGAGGAGCGGATATTTCACCACCATTTTCTAGTTAAATCAGGAGGCAATAATCACAAGTGACATTGACTCTTTAAAGGTGCAAAGTGCCTCATGGACGGGTGTCCTCTGAGCCCCCACAAGAATGTTCGGACGTAGATGCTAGTATTAACCTCATTTGGTAGATGAAGAAAGAGGTTAAATGACTTGCCATGACCACGCTGCTAGTAGGCTTTAAAGGCCCGATTCAAATCCACATCTTCCTAACTCCAAGTACAGAATTCTGTGCCACATCATCTCAGGCACACAAAGGCAATTTGAATGACCCAGCCCAACTGTCCTGGGAAGGGAGTGAAAATACAGGGAAATGGGTTGAAGGACAGCATTTTAGAGAGTTGTTGTTGTTGTTCTCCCTTCATTTACTTTTTTTTGGAGGGGAGAAGCAAGGCAATTGGGGTTAAGTGACTTGCCCAAGGTCACACAGCTAGGAAGTGTCAAGTATCTGAAGCTGGATTTGAACTCAGGTCCTCCTGACTCCAGGGCTGGGGCTTTATTCACTGCATCACCTAGCTACCCTTCCTTCATTTTTCAAGAGGGTGAATGTCATCATGGGGTGATGTCTTGACTCATAAGTGAATGGGATTTAAGTGCACAAAGTCACCAACCTCACTCTCTCTTCCAGAGTCATCAAGTCCAGTGGCAGGCCAAAAGTCATTAAAACTGGCGATGGCCAAGAATGCAATGGATGACCTTGGCATTGTCAATGCCTGACCAAGTTCTAAGCTCTCCACAGCACTTGGTTTTAGAGAGTGGGATCCTCCCAGTTAGCCAAGTAGAAAGTGCCCATGTGAGTGATGGACTATATAGTATCAGAATAATGGGGGAAAGAGAGAACAAGCAAATAATAATCAGTTGCAGTGAACCCACAGGGGGTTGGTTTTGGTCATTGTTTGCTTTTTCTACTGTGTGTCCAGTTCTCTCTTTTAGAAAAAAATTGTAAATGTGTTCATAGAAATAAATTTTTCTCAAGGAACTGTTTACTGCCTCTCATACATTTTGATATATTGTCTTGCTGTTAAGCTTTGTTATGCAAATCTTTATTGTTTCTTTTTCTTTTCTTTTTTTTTTCCCTTCACTCATTACTTAAGATATTGTTATGTAGTCTCCATTCAGGGCTGCATCTTTTGTTCATTTTCTTTTATTAACTCCGATTTTTCTTGTTATGGTCTGTAATAGGTTTGTTTCGTATTTTTGACTCTCTACATTTATTTATGAGCTCTTTTATATAAGTTACACATTTTTAAAGGTACTACAAGTATTAGTAAAATTTCTAAGACTCTCATTCAATAATTACCATAGAGCTATCATATCGATTTTTTCAAACACTTTGTTTACTTCTTGTCTGTTATGTGTCAATTTCCAGAAGAATTATAAATTTAACTACAATAATTGCCTTATATTTAGAACTTTTGCTTTTTAGTAAGCAGTTGCTTTAAACAAGAGGTGTCAAACTCAAATGGGCTGCAGAACTCCCAGTGAGTCAGAACCAAATGAAAACATAATTGAGAAATGTTTAACAAAAGAAATAAAAATACAATAGAACACAGATCCCATTAATTTGTGGTTTTCTAGATCAATATGCAGCCCACAGGGATCCTTTCTATTTGACTTTGACACCACTGTTCTAAAATATGTCATTTCGTGCATGTCTGCTTTATGTTGGCATATAATAGTTGTGTGATCATGGACAATGCTCTTTGCCTCAGTTTCTGTCTCTGTAAAGTGGGGGTAATACCATCTGTACTACCTACTTACCTCTCAAGGTTGTTGTATCAAATGAAATAATGTATGTAAAGAGCTTAGCAAACCTGAAATCACTGTGCAAATGTTCACTCTTATTCTCAAATACTCAAATGGTTCTGTGATCTCATCAATTTAGACTTACCCTCCAATGATGCTGATCAAAACCTAACTCTCTATCCCTACCCACCATTTGTCTCTTGCACGAACACCTCCATAAGTTCACTGCAAGTTGTTCTCCCATCATGTTAGAGACCTGACTCGTCTTATCTTGCTAGAGTGAGCTGGGAACCCTTGACCTAGCCACCTGTCATTGCTTGCCCTTACCACCTGATCGGCTGGTCTTTTGCTATGGTGTATTTCCCTGATGATAGTAATGGTATCCTCCCTCCTCTTCTTTGCAATACCTCATTGGTTGTATGTTATGGAAAGATGTAAAAAATAGAAGATCCTCTTGTGTTTCTTGGTTGTTGAATACATAAACAAAACAAAGGCAACACATTTGACTCAATAAAGAAGGATAATGCTTTTAGGCTCTTTTCCAACAAGTTCCTTCCTATTCTTATATCAAAATCATTCAAGATTCCTTGAAAGCTGTAATAACAGGAATAACTTTATTCAACCATTCTTTTATCATAAACATCAAGTGTGTTGTTTTTATTCAGTCATGTATGACTCTCTGTGACCACATTTGAGGTTTTCTTGGCAAGTATACTGGAGTGGTTTGCCATTTCCTTCTCCAGCTAATTTTATAGATGAGGAAACTGAGGTAAACAGGGCTAAATGACTTGCCCAGGGTCACACACCTAGTAAATATCTGAGGCTGGATTTGAATTTATGAAAATGAGTTCCTGATTCTTGATTTCAAGCCCAGTGCTCCATCCATTGTGCCACCTAGCTGTCCATCAAGTGTAGAATAAAACTGCTCATACCCATCATGCATCTCTCCCTTGCCATCTGTGAGTAAGACTACTATGTTCAGAGACTGGTAAGCTCTAAGCACCCCAGCTGTATAACAGAACCAGTCTTTTATACTGGATAGAGTTCAAAAGCCCTGGCTTTAAATTTCACCTCTGACGCTTTAAGACCATGTGACCTTGGGCAAGTCACTTAAGTTCATCATCCCTCAGCTTTCTTATCTGTAAAATGAGGAAATGAGACTTAATAGCCTCTAAATTACCTTACACCTCTAAAAACCTTTATGGGCAGCCAGATGGTACTGATAGAGCACTGGGCCTGGAATCAGGAAGATTCGAGTTCAAATCCAGGCACAGGCTGTGTGACCCTGGGCATGTCATTTAACCCCTTTTTGTCTCAGTTCTTCATCTGTAAAGTGGGGACACAATAGACAAGGAAATGGCAAAACACTCCAGTATCTTAGCCAAGAAACCCTATGAACAAAGTGCATGAGGTCTCAAAGAGTCAGACACAACTGAACAATTGAAAAAAATAACAGGTTGCTTGTAGCTCTAAAAATCTATGAGCCTATGACTGTAGGGTAAGGACTCAGGGCACTCTAACCTTGTCCTTTTAAGGCAGCATGGTACAATACTAGGACTGCTGACTCTGAAACTAGAGCATATGTATTCAAGTCTCTACTTTTAATGCTTACTCCCTGATTGAGCAAATTACTTAGCCTGTTTGGGCCTCATTTTCCTCAGTTGCATAACAAGGAGGTTGGACTAGATGGCCTTTAAGGTATCTTTCAACTCTTGACCTAGGGTCATAAAACAAGCTGGGGGTTACTGAAGGAGCCTAAATGCAATTTTGCCCACTCTTCTCCTTTTTCAATCAAACATCATTCATTTCAACTGTCCATCCCTGATAGATTTACATACTGATTATAGACAAGTTCTATAAGTTGTTTATTCATCTGCATGCTGTAATCTGAACAATAAACAGTTTTCATCCACTTGATGTGTTGTATATTTATGGTCAGACTAAACTATTTTGAGTGATTATGAATTTCCTCTAGGGTGCTCTGCAACATTCCAAGACTTGATGCACCCAACATGGTCATCCACAAAAAGAAGCATCTGCAGAACCTCACCATGCATAAGTGAAATACCTCTCTAACTTAGATTTTGTTTAACCCAATGACGAACACTTTTGGTGAGCATATGTCTCCCTGTTTTCTTTCTTACTTCAAATTGATGACTGAGAGTGGTTTAATAAGGTTATCTCTTATTAGATCTGTTATTGAATGATTTTGATGGATGAATGGGGGAAAATTTGTGGCAAAGAAGCATTGAAGATAATATCTTGCTTTACTGAATCAAATGTGTTTTCTTTTCGGTTTGTTTTTATATTCAATAAACAATAAGCACAGAAGGATATTATATTTTTTACATCTTTTCATACATTATGAAATGATAAACATGTTCAAAACATTCCTTCCTTCCTTCCTTCGTTCCCACTGTGGAATATCATTCTAAAAGTCTGCTTGTTCCCTACTAATAGATTCATCAAGGTTGCTCTCAATCCATGTGAAATTTATTTTCATAAATAATACATATAGAGAGAGATCAATAGGAAAATAAGTATATAGGTTGGTAATTGTCAATATTTTATGGGTTGCTTTATTTCCAGTAATAAGAAAGTTTGGTATAGATTCCTTCCTGGCTATTTTTGTCCCTTGTATACTCATTGCTGACCCCAACCTCTTGGGCCCTGAGCTGCTGAATGGGGAGAGTACTTCTTAATGAGTCCAACCTAGATCTACTGCAGCTGCTTCCTGGCTCTCTTGATGACATGCAAGAAAACACACAGACTTTCTCCAACCCATCACTCCCTTACTTTTCACTTCTGGTTCTAGCAACAGCAATCAAAACAAAACTACCATTCTCAATAATTGTGTGGCAATCAATTGGCTATGGATCCACCACCATCCCCATAATTTCCTAGTCCAAATTAAAAACATCCTTTACTAGCCACTACATTAGTTACATCTTCTAGTATTCAAGTGTATTTTGACAGTTTCCCCACTCCCACCACCACTGAGGACAGGAATTGTCTGCCTTTTCATTTGTGTCCCTAACACCTAACATAGTCCTTAGAACATAATAAGTGTTTAACAAATTATTTTCCTTCCTTCCTTCCTTCCTTCCTTCCTTCGTTCCTTCTTTATTCCCCTCTTCCTTCCTTCTTTCCTTCCTTCCTTCCTTCCTTCCTTCCTTCCTTCCTTCCTTCCTTCCTTCCTTCCTTTGTCTTGTGAGTCATTCCACCTGATTCCTTATTTCTGACCAAGGTTTTCCACTGTAATTCTCACCACTTCATCTATTCTCACCTCTGCTCTGTAGTCACCAAATATCAGTCTCTCCATTTATTTATTTTATTGACTATTACTGAGTTCTTTATAGAATTTCCTTACCCCCTCTTTAGTCTCTGAAACTGATATTAATGTATAAGTTGTAATTATTTTCACAGTGATCTTTTTGCACATATTTATTAAGCACTTACTTATCACATGTTTTTCCCCCAAAACTCAAATCTTTAACAATGTTGTATAGATTGTCTGGAGAGGCATCATCTGTACCCATATAAATCACCAGAAGTGAGGAGCAGTCATATGGTTTGACAAGCCTTGGGAGACTCTGCTACATTCCAGATCCATTTCCCCTTTCTAGGGGATGGTCTCTCTATTCTTATTATCAGTTCCACTAAGACCTGTCTTAATACTCCGCAGAAAGGGATCACAGACCACTACCACTTTTCTCTAACTCTTCTGATCTTTGCATGGCCTTCCATGTGACAATGCCTATGGATCCAGATTTTCCTTTCTTGGATGGCAGGAAGGATTCCTCTCTAGAACATCCCATTCCTCCCTTATAACTCTCTGTCTGTGCTTGTCCCATCAATCAACCGATCAAACATAAATCAACAAATATTTATTCAGAGGTTACTATGTGTCCAGCACTGTGATAAGTATTGAAGACATAAAAAAGCAATTCCTGCCTTCAAGGAGCTTACATTTAAATGTTGAGAATAACTAGGCACATACAAGATACATACAAATTAGAGATAACCTTAGAGAGGAAAACTCTAGCATCTTAGGGGAACCAGGAGGGGCCTCACACAGAAAGCCATGTTTGCTCTGAGGTTTTAAGGAAGCCCTATCACATTAAATTTTTTGTTCAACTTTAGTCATGCCCACACAACAACAACAACAAAAATACTGAGTGGTTTGTCATTTCCTTCTCCAGCTCATTTTACAGATGAGGAAACCAACGCAAACAGGGGTAACTGATTTGCTCCCTCAGCTAGTAAGTGCCAAAGGCTGGATTTAAACTCAGGAAGATGAGTCTTCCTTACTCCAGGCCCAAAGCTCTACACACTGTGCCACCTAGCTGGTCATGTAACATTCCTAATATTTGACTGTCTGCTTTGGAGACCAAGTGATTGCATTATCTTTTGTCTTTGTATTTGAAGAACCAGAATAGCACTTTGAAGGTAACCAATACTTAGCCCAAAATGGGCCAAATTGAATTTGAGTTTTCATTTTCAAATATATAGATAGATTATTAAGATGTGGGCCTGGAAGATTGCCTTAGAGATCACTGAAATATTCCATTTTACAAAAGAGAAAACCAAGGAAACAAAAGGGCTATTGATACCTCATAAAGACTCAAATTAGTGGCCTTACCAGAAAGGAAAAGCAATGGCAACCATTTCCCCCCATCATCACTGCAGCAGTCCCCCACTGTTTTTAACTCTCAAGTTTTAAATTGGGGTGAGGAGACTTTGAAAAGGCCATCTAGACTAGCCCCATTATTGTATAGAGGAAAAAACTGAACTTGGCTCATTTTAAGTTCGGTAGTGAGTAAATCTCATGGCTGTAGGGTGCTGAAATATAGATTAGGCTAGATAGATAGATAGACAGACAGACGGACGGACAGACAGACAGACAGACAGATAGAAAGATAGATAGATAGATAGATAGATAGATAGATAGATAGATAGATAGATAGACAGATAGATAGATATAAACACACACACACACATACACAGCCCTCCCTCATTTAAATCCAATTCACTTGCATGTCATGGAATCATATCCCTGATATCATTCTGTTTGAGAATGAAGGACCAACAGCAATACACACACACACACACACACACACACATAGATAGATACATAGGTAGATAGATGATTCCTATTCAACTGTTGGCTTCCCATCAGCGAGATTCAAGAGAGCTTTCCTTATTGAGCAGGAGGACTAACTAGCTTAGTGAAATCCAGACTCTCTCACAGTGATTGAACAAGTCTCTATCCAAGAGATGATGCTACAGTATACACTGTATTCTGGAGCTCTTTAAACAAACAAACAAAATGAACATGCCCAGTTGGGCAAGCAGATTTGCTAAAAGTACCAAATAAAGAATGTAGCCTTATGATACAGTGCGGGGTGATAGGGACAAAGGAAAAAAACAAAGATTCACCTGTTTAACGGGCTTAGGGATTTTGACAAAACCTAAATACACTTCCAAGGTCTATCTTCTTAAGAATAAAAATTTTCCTTTTCATGAAGCCCCCTAAATCCATATTCTCCTACTTTCTTAATGAGGCATTCATTTTTTCTGCCTCCTTCATACTTTTATTTCCATGTAGTGAATACATGTGCAGCCTTGCTGGGATCTATAGTTCTTCTAACCACTTTTTACCCACGACTTTTTGTTGTTGTTGTTGTTGTTGTTGGAAACAACTCAAGAATTTTTTCAACCAAGAAAATGAAGAGATAGAATAAAATATCATTTTTTCAACGACTTTCCAGAATTCCTACCTACTTGGGTTCCCAGAGCCCATCTATCCCCAGTTCCCCTTGCATTCAAACATCTGTTTGACAGAAATTCTCTTTATGTTTCAGTCAAGAAACCTTAGTGTGAATCTTTGGGGAGTGAATTGAACTTTAAAGTGAAGTTGCCATAATTCAAAGAGAGCAACAGGAAAAGCATAAAGTCACACAAATGCATGCGTGCGCGCGCGCACACACACACACACACACACGCACACACCTCTTCTTTTTAAAGCTGCCATGACATGAAACCAGGATGCAGGACAGGAACTTCATGAGCCCTCTGCTTTTGGCCAAATATGAGCAGACTGAATTGGAGAGGGAGGGAGAGAAGCAAGGGGACCAATCAGAATGTGAGAACAATTGGTGATCTACATAGTTGGAGAGAGTCTTCCCTTCACTGAGACCTTAAATCAGCTGCAATATTGAAGGCCAAACTCTGGTTCCCCCAGAGTTACAGTTGGAGAGGGGTTGGATGAACATTGAGTGTGGAAGCATGGCATGAGACTGGCCAGAAAGGGATGGGGCATCTTTTGCGGGACTTACACCTATAAAAATAGAATGTGAAGGCCTCCTTGAAGGTAGGAGCTGTTTTGTTTTTGTGTATTTATTCCAAACAACTAGTGTAGTATGGGAGATATCACAGGCACTTTCATATGTTTGACTTATGATGGAAGGGAAGGGAAGGGAAGGGAAGGGAAGGGAAGGGAAGGGAAGGGAAGGGAAGGCAAGGGAAGGGAAGGGAAGGGAAGGCAAGGGAAGGGAAGGGAAGGGAAGGGAAGGGAAGGCAAGGGAAGGGAAGGGAAGGGAAGGGAAGGGAAGGGAAGGGAAGGGAAGGGAAGGGAAGGGAAGGGAAGGGAAGGGAAGGGAAGGGAAGGGAACAAATCATTTGTTTTACCTCCTTCACCCCATCTGCTGTTCTCCTCCACCCCCCAAAAAGGAGGAAGTTCTCTCCTTCACCCCATCCGCTGTTCTCCTCCACCCCCCAAAAAGGAGAGAATGTCTTAAGTTGCTGGATAGGCAGCAAAGAGGAATGTATCCTGAAAGCAACATGCTGTGAAAACAAAAGACATCAATAAAAATAAGATAATTGTTTGTAAAGCACTGCAGTTTCCAACTCACTCTCTTCTAACTTATCCATTCAATCTATTATTATATTATTTATCAACCATTTGACATTTCGAATGGGTTCTGATGCAGCATCACAGTACCAATCGGAAAAAAAAAACAGCATTAACATTTAGGAATCAATCCATCATGTAAGCCTTCCTTTAGCTGTGACTATGTGCTCTATGCCAGGAATCAAGCTCACAAAAGCAACAGTCAAACAACCCCAATCCTCCAAGAGAACACTCTCCACTGGGAAAGAGCAAAGTTCTTTCATTGAGCAATGTTCACAAAACTAACTCCAGTAATGTCTTTTACAGAAAACGCTGTCCCTTCTTACTAGTTTAGAGCAGCGATCACTCACGTGTGCTTTTTAGCTTCTATTATTCTCCTGGAGGCAGCATAGCATGGTGAGTGGAGACAGGAAAACCTGGTTTCAAGCTCCATGTCTCACACACACTGACTGTGACTGGGCCAATGACCATGTAGCTTCTCATTGCCCCAGGCAACTCTCTTAGATCACAAGTTACACTGGCTGGAATGTGCTCAAAATCTTCCCACGGCAATGAAATCACAAATACGGATCAAAGCAAATGTCATTCCACATACTAGTATGAAAAACTTTCAGTTAATTTAATTCTAGAACATCATCATCTTCATCATCATCATCATCTGCAGGAGCAGCAGTCAGGTGGAAAAATGAATAGAATGCTGAACCTGGAGTCAAGAAGCTGAGACTTCAAATGTGACATCAGACACTTATTAGCTGTATGGCTCTGGGCAAGTCACTTAACTGCTGCCTGCCTCAGTTTCTTCATTTGTAAAATAGGGGAAAATAATAGCACTTATCTCTCAAGGTTGTTGTGAGAATGAAAGAAATAACATTTGTAAAGCACATTGTAAACCTTAGTGTGCTATATAAATGGGATTTATGATAATAACAATAATAGCTGAAATTTAATGCTGATCTAGAGTCAGGAAGACTTATCTTCATGAGTTCAAATCTGTCCTTAGATACTTCCTAGCTGTGTGACCCTGGGCAAGTCACTCCACCTTGTTTGCTTCAGCTTTCTTATCTGTAAAATGAGCTGGAGAAGGAAATGGCAAACAGCTTCAGCATTTTTGCCAAGAAAGCCTCAAATGGGATTATGAAGAGTCAGATATGACTGAAATGACTGAATAAGGATGAAAACAATTTATACAATTAACAGCTTAAAACAGCATTAAGACTTTTGGTACACCCTGTATATGGTTGTAAAGTCTTAAAGCACTTTCTACAAATTACTTTATTTGATCTTTGCAGCTTCTAGGTGAAGTTTAAATATTTGTGCTATAAAAATTAAGTTATATAACTTTATGCTTCCCCAGAAGAGTTCAAACTAATGAAAAGCATGGTTTACTATTGTCCTGCTGCATTTAAGAATGAAAATAAAATAAAAAGTGACACATCTTTTGGGATAAAACAGCATATCGAGAGACAGTTAATGAAAGGAATCACTCCCATTAATTCTGACCCACTACGGAGTTTCGAGAAAGAATAATCTGTAAAACTTGAAAGTAAATCCCAACGAAAAGTGTTTTATGATTCCATGTGAAATATTTTGGTTACAAAGAAATAGAATGTTGAGTTCTGCCAGACACCCTGAGGTTGGTCTCCTGTGACTAATTACTCTAGGCCATTTTGCAAATTAATTACCCAACATTTGGCCTGCCCCTCCCCTTTTCTCCATCCTTCTCTCTCCTTCATAGTTCTTCCCACACCCCTGTCCCCTCTACTAAGCTAACAAAAGCTCCCTGTGCCAGCTGATTACATGCAGAAGACAAAAATGAAAATGAGTCGACATTCACATTTCCTTCAACATTACTTGGCGAAAGCAGAGCATTTCTTTCCTAAATGTAACACATATGTGGGTCTGCACTATATTTCTGGGCAGTGTTAGTTCTAATAACCTACATCCTTCCCCAGGCTGCAGGAAAGGAGGATGGCTATTGCCTCCAAGATTTGATTTGCTGCAGAAATGAAACTTTAGGCTTAAAGAAAGAAAAGAACTTTTTTCCTGAGAACTTTTACAGGAGAGAAGACAACTGCAATTGCTTAGCTAATCTCAGTTCTCTCCAATTGCTTCAGGCAAGCCACCAAGTATCACAACTTTATGTGTTTCATTTATACACACACACACACACACATATGCATATATATAATACACAGACGCACACAAATATATTTGCATGCAATTATATGTATATAAATATATATTTATACTTTTCCTATAACTTATATGCTGCATAGTCATCTTGGTCCTGTCCAACTCTTCCTGATCCCATTTGTGGTTTTTTTTTTTTTTTGGCAGATATACTGGATTGATGTGCCATTTCTTTCTCCAGCTCATTTTACAGATGAGGAAACTAAGGCAAACAGGGTTAAGTGACTCATCCAAGGTCACACTGTTAGTAAGTGTCTGAGGTCAAATTTGAACTCCAGAAGACATCTTCCTGACTGCAGGCCCAGCACTCTATCCACTATGCCATCTAGCTGCCAGTAACATATATAATATAATATAATGTAATATAATATAATGTAATATAATATAATATAATATGTATGCTATATATGAATATATACATATGTGTACATATAATATATTGTATGAATATACATGCGTGTGTATTGCATATATTCTAACAAATGTCAGAAGTTTCTGAGATAAATATATATGTGTATAGATAGATAACAATATTTCAGATAGAGATGTAAATCTCTATATGTATACAAATATGGACATTTTCTCATCAAAAAGTACCTTATATCAATGAATTATGGCTCCAGTTCTCATACATACATACATACATACATACATACATACATACATATATATGTGTATGTATACATATATACATATACACATATATACATATATATACAAATCTGTGTGTGTGTGTGTGTGTGTGTGTGTGTGTGTATTCTCTTCAAGGTCAGTTGTAAAGGTGATAGTTATGGTCAGAGTGAGTAACTGGCAAAGGGATCGTTAGTTCTAATGTGGTGGCCACGAGACGAGGGCAGGGAAGAACATGATGATATAATAACGCAGTCATTTACTGAACCTCCCCATGTAGTTCTTGCTTCTCCCATTTTTCTTTCCAGAGAACAATTCTGACAAAGGTGATGTCCTCACTGTTTCCTTTATAAAACTGGCCAGAGAAGTATTGGCTTACACTGCAATTTCATGCTTACCAAATGTCCACAAAGTATCTGGGTTTGGAATGAAAATGAGGTGTGGCAGATTAGGAGGGGGCTTGACCTGGTCTCCGGAGCATGAGACTGAAGCTTGTAAGGACACCCCAGAAACCTCAAGGAAGTAAGTGCCACCAACCTCCAAACATGAGGTGTGGGGTATTAGGTTGGAGGCCCATTCAGGCCCTGGCAATGTTGTCGGTGGCAACAGTACTCCCCAGGAGTCTGGGCCAGTTCAAAGGATAGTGAAAACATTAAAAGCACATTCAGATATCCAGCACCAAAAAGAATTGGAAAGAGTCCACCGTCCTTATGCAGTCAGTAGAAGTAGGAGAAGCATATGGAAGTTGTAAATTTTAACTTCGGTAAAACAAAACAATAACAAAACTTTCCTGATTATTAGTGTGGCCCCTAAGGGGAATGGGCCACCTTGGAAAGTAGTAAATTATCTACCTCTGGGGGCCGTCAATCAAAGGCTGGATGGATTAGATCTATTATCTCCCAGGGACTGATTCTTCTGAATGATGTTGGAGGTACCATGGAAGTTCAGAATTCTCTATGTATTCAGGGCAAACTCCTTGAAAAAAAATTCTTCATGATTTTATAACAGAAAAAAAATGTCATATTAGCTGTCTAGTATATAAATATCAACATTAATCATTGGAGATTTGCCTAGAACACATGATGTAGCACTAAAGATTGAGCTATTGATCTCAACATTTCACAAGCCATTGAATGGAGGTGTCTAGAGTAGCGGTGGGGAATGTGTGGCCTTCTAGGTCCTCAGGTGCACCCTTTTGACTGAGTCAAGTTTTCGAGAACAAATCCTTTTATTAAGGTGATTTGTTCTGTGAAGTTTGGATTTAGTCAAAGGGCTGCAGGTGAGGACCTAGAGGGCCACATGTGGCATCCAGCTGCAGGTTCCTCACCCCTGGAATAGATGTTCAGAGTGATCTAGGGGACTCAGGAGAGCTTCCTCTAAGTTACAAACTGTGTTCCCAGAGATTCACGTGCTTTGCATATCTAGATAAAATAATTGATAACAATGATCTCGGCTATCACAGTGAGGGTGATCAGGTAAACTCATACTTTATTATTTCAATGGGCTTCTGAACTTATTGATGTTGGTACTCCTGCCAATATTGAGTATGCAAATCACAAGCTATCTCTGCCTAGCTGGTGTGACCTTTGTTGATGTGCTACCCTAAAGCCATGACATAGTTCACTTCTCTTAGGTTTCCTGCCATTTTGTAGATACTGATGGAGCCCACGCATCATTTATTGATTAGAGCACCTATTGTTATAGGACAAATCCACTTCCTTTCCCGGCCCACCACTCTTCTGATCATGCTGTGTATCCTGTGCAATCGTGTATTTGGTAATATGGTACTGCCTACTAGGCCCCACCAGAACTTCTCCATTGGCCTTTGAGGGACTCTCAAATTTAAATATTTCGAGACTGCCAAGATTCCCTGACTTTTAGCTCCACATTGCTGGTAGAATATTGTTATGGGGAAAAAAGTGAATATTTGTTACAAGGAGAAGCTTGGAATTATTAAAAAAAAAACACCACATAATTGCCCAAAGCCTGTCTAGCCAGCTTTGTTTCTTCTATCCAATTCTGGGCTTAGATTGTTTTTTATATACAGTGTTTCTCCAAATATAGGTTCCTATGGAGTAACTCCAGAGATTGTCTATCCTACTACCTTGCTTTGCCCAGATAATAAACAAGTTGTGAATGTTCTTCCATTTAAAAAGGTAAGGCAAGGCAAGGAAAGTGAAAGGAAAGGAAGAGAAGATAAGGGAAGTGGAGGAGAAGAGGAGGGGAGGAAAGGGAGAGAAAGGAAGTGAAAGAAAAGGAAAAAAGAAGAAAAGAGAAAAAAAAAGAAAAGAGACAATAAGTCATTTTGGATCCATCAAAAGAAAGGTATAGCCTTCCTATGACCTTCCTATCTAAATGACCTAATCTTTAAAAGTTACAAGTAGGGAATTTAAATGATTAAAATTACGTGCCCATCTATTGGAGAAACTTGGAAATAAATCATGATTTATGAATATGTTAGAATGTCACATTCATACATTGGAAGCAATAAAGAAAACAAAGAATTCAGAGAAACATGGGAAGATTTCTATGAACTGAAGCCAAGTAAAGCAAGCAGAACCAGGAGAATAATATATAAAACTACCACTTTCGTTGCAAATGAAAACAAATGTAACAATAAATAACAACAAAATTCAGGTTGCTTTCAATGGACTGTATTGGTTCTGTTTTGCTAAGAGTAAGCAATTTTCCTTTCTGTTAACCAATTAGAAAAGTTAGAAAGTGATACATGAAATCAGTCAGAACCATTCTATCAGGTTTTTACATTTAATGTTTTTATAAGAAGGTACTGTGGGGTAGGAAGTGATTATTGTGACAAAAGAAAATGTACTGACAAAAAGGAAAGCAATTATATATTTGTAGAAAAACGTCTGGTTATAATCAACTAAGAAAGAGCCAGTTTCTTTCTCATATATGCGTAATTGTTTCTTATAACATGGTAGACCATGGCCAAATATCTCTACTGAAATCATCCTATGGATCTCATATTGTTCCAAATTTCTCTGATGGTTGCATAAACGTAATTTATAAGTTTAAGAGATTGGGCTCTTGTTTTGTTCACTGAACAATGAAAGAAAGATCACGATTTCATAAGTTCCTTGCCCTGGAGTTCTCAAAACACAGGAACATTTGGTCCTGGGGTTGGGTTTTTTGTTTTGTTTTGTTTTGATGTATTTTGTTTTTAAGATGACCAATTTTCTTTTGATCTAACTTTGACACCTGCACTGGCCTACTTTTCTTCTTAAGGGGTCCCTGTTTGATCCCTAATCATGTGGATACAATTCAAATGGAGATCATATGATTTAGAAACTATTCTTCACAACTTCTCCCAAAACACACAAATACACAAAGATGCAGACATTTAATCAAATTTTCAAAGACACCACCTTGGCTTTCAGACTCTCCCACTGGATAAGACTTTTTTTTTACGTGGAAAAGAGAGCAAAAGATGCCTAAAGGAATGCTTTCTTATGAACAGCTACTACTGTGTGCATGGATTCATTGCTAAGGACAATTTTTTTTTTCATTTTCACTTGGACTTTGAGTCAGGAAGACTTGGGTTCAAATTCTGCCTCAAATACTTAAAAATGGGTGATACTGGGAAATGCACACTGTGCCTCACTTTCCTCCTCTGCAAAATAGAAATGTGAGATTTGATGGACCCATGGGACTCCCTAGCTTTAAATCTATGATCCCATGATCTTTCCCCTGGTTATTTAATAAAATCCTCTTGTCTCAAATAATAGATTCTTTTTACGTTTGCCAGGTGACTTCCATGAAATGACTTGTTTTTATCTTTTGTTTTGTTTTGTTTGGGGGCTATGCTATTCCCACTACTTAAAATTGGCAATTGAACGATATTTTATAGTATGTGATAGTTCTCTGGGACAGTAAGAGAGTCATTTACTTGCCCAAGGTAACACAATTAGCATATCTTAGAGACATGGCTTGAATTCAAAGTCATGTCACCTCTAAGGGTAAGCCTCAATCCATTAGACCATGTTGTCTCTTAAAATGAACTTAATCACCCACTAATCTGCATACCTTTAAAGCACCTCTGATCTTGCTGGTGTGGGAATTCCCTTATCTATTTGGCTCATAACCCCGCTACCTAAGTAGATGATGTTTAAGTATCACCTAAATTAATCAAGCTAGTGATGAACCTTTGTGAATTTAACTAGTTTGTCCCCCTTCCCCCTCCCCCCAAGCAGTCTTGGCAATGATGCTGGACTGAATGCTTTCTAGCTTAACAGGACCTCCCAGAGCTCACTCTTGTTCTGTTGGCACAGCTGTGGTTAACTCCATCTTCCAAGCCACTAAGGACATCAGTAGAAGAAGAAAGGGATAATATACTAGTCTCTCCCTAGAAAGAATTCAGAGAAACATAGGAAAATTGGAAAGAACTGATACAGAGTAAAATGCAAAAAACTCTGAGAATGATATAAACAGTGACTGCAACAATATAAATGAAAAGTAAATGGAATTGAAAAATCAATAGTGATTTTATAGAACAGATAATGAAATATGCCTCCTTTCTTTCTGTAGAGAGGCAGGGGAGACTAGGGCTGAATGCTGAATACTGGCAGACATATTCACTCTATCTAGCAGTTTGGTTTGACTTTTTTTTCCTTCTTGTCACAAAGCAGTTTAATTCCAGGATTGGAGAAGGTTTCAGTAATGAGTATAATCTGTCAAAAAAAAAATCTAATGAAAAAGCTTAATTTTAAAAGAAACAATTCCTCCTCCAAAGAGGAAGGAGAAATTCATTATGTAGTTTATAAAAAGAACACTTCAGTTCTCCTTCACTGGTTATCAAATGATATGATTTTTGTCCTATAAAAGCCAAACTGAACATATGTAGAAATCAATCAAACAAAATAAAAAAGCGCTTATTAGCACTTACTATGTGGGAAACACTGATCTAACCCTGAGGATACCAAAGAATGAAAAGCAGGCCCTCCATACCCATAATCTCAGGGAGGTTGAGGGTGATAGATCTCTTGAGCTCAAGAATTCTGAGCTGGAATAGGTAATGCTAATTGGGTGTCCACATTCAGTTCAGCATCAGTATGTTGAGCTACCAAAAACAGGGGGCACCAGGCAGCCTACAGAGGAGCAAATTGACCCAGGTCAAAAATGAAGCAGGTCAAAGGAAGGGGGGGAGAGGGGGGAGGATGAGAGGAGGGAGGAGAGAGAGGGGAGAGGGGGGAAGGTGGGGAGAGGGAGAGAGAGGGAGGGAGAGGGAGGGGGGTAGGGGGTAGGGAGAGAGGGGGGAGGGAGATTGTGTAGCAAGATTGTGCCCACAAGTAGCTCCTGCATTTTGAATTTGGGCTAGACGGGGATAGCCACTCTATTTAAAAAAAAAAGTTTTCTGCTCTTAAGGAACTTACATTCTATTGGGAGAAACATGAAGATAATTAGCTACATATAAGATGCAGAATAAATGGAAGGTAACTTTGTAAGGCAAGGTATTAACCTCTAAGGGGGAATAGGAAAGACCACATGTAGAAGTCAGTACTTGAGCATAGTCTTTTTTGTTGTTGTTTTGCTTTTTGGCAGGGCAATTGGTGTTAAGTGACTTGCCCAAGGTCACACAGCTAGTACATGTATCAAGTGTCTGAGGTTGGATTTAAACTCAGGTCCTCCTGACTCCAGGGCTAGTGCCCTATTCACTGCGCCACCTAGCTGCCCCATTGAGCATAGTCTTAAAGGAAGCCAGGAAAAGTAAGAGATGGAAATAAAAACATTCCAAGATTGGGAGACAGCCCATGCAAAAGCATGGAGATGAGAAATAAAGCATCTTATATGAAAAATGCACATGAGTCAGTGAAGCTAGATCATAGAATGCATGGAAGGGAGTAAAGCACAAAAGACAAAAAGTGGAAAAGTTCAGGCTGAGACAACCTTTCGTTTTCAGACAGGGGACTTTAAATTTGATTCTGGAGGTAATGGGAAGCCACTGAAGTTTATTGATTGAGCTTAGAGTGTCAGGTGACATGGTCCGATCCACTCTTCAAGAAAGTTATTTTGGCAGTGTGTGGGAGATTGTTGTCAATAGGGAAAGACTTGAGGCAAGAAGATTAATTGGAAGGGCATTGCAATCATCCAGACAAGAGGTGACGAGACCAGCACCAGGACGGTAGCTGTGTGAGAGGAAAGGATACATCTGAAATACTGTAAAGTTAGAAACAATACGATTTGGCAGCAGATTAGATATGTGGAGTGAAGGAGAATGACTGATTGAGTATTACCCTGAGATCGTGAGGTATCCTCAATACTAATAGGGAAATCTGAAAACCCAGAAAGTTTGGGGGGAAAGATAAAGAGTTTTGTGCTAGGTATGGTGAGTTTCAAATGTTTATTGGATATCCAGTTCAAGATGTCAAATAAGTAGTTTATGATGGGGACCTGAAATGAGAGAGAGAGAGAGAGAGAGAGAGAGAGAGAGAGAGAGAGAGAGATCTTAGGATTACCTGCAAGTTATATCTTTATCAAGGAAAAGAAAACACTCTTATATTTCTGATAACTTTTTAGAAAAGAACATTCACTAATAGAGATTGAATTGCATCAAACGTCAATGAACTCAAAAGAAACTATATTGAACTGGAATGGGAAATTTGAACTTTTACACTCTAACCACTAGGAAAATTTTGTTCTATTATGCCATATTAACTTGAAATGAACTTGTGAGTTTCACACAAATGTCAATTCCTACCAAACTATTTCCACAAAAAGGGAAATTTGTAAAATTTCTAATTCCTACCCCCCAAAAAAAAACAAAAGCCTGTGCTACTAGTATATGAGGAAATGGAATGAATTTTCCTCACTTTCTTTATGTCTCTGGCCTGAGGAAATTAACTCTCACACTAGCTGTCTTCCTGTTAAGTGCACCATTTTCCTTGACTGGATGAGGTTATGCCTCATCCCATATTAGCAAATGTTTCTTATGGCCTGGAAAATGGCAAGAAGGGTCAAGATTGCCTCATATTGCCTTTACTTCACATACTCCAGCCCCCCATCCTTAAGAAAGCTTCACAAAAGAACCAAGCAAATGTAGTCCCAAAGCCTGATCTGTCTACTTCTGGGGTTCTCCACCAACGTCTGATTTCTCTGATGCAGCTATTGGAGGACTGGCTCAGAATTTCATTTGTCTTCTTCTCTCTTGAAGAGAATGTAGATGTCAAGAGAGGGCCCATGGTGAAGACAGCCAGAATTCACCAGTTAGAAATAAATAAAGTAAATTCCTTCAACCATAGACTTAATTAAAACAGATTCCCAGACAAAACGTGCAAAGAATTCCTACAGGGCTGACTAAACAACTCTTGACTTCTCTGGAAAAACTCCATTTACCTGGAGAGTACCTGCTTTTTCTAAGATAAATAAATTAATGAGGTGCTGTGGAAGCACATGGCCAATTACCCCACAGTCTTTTACATCCTTGGCAGGCTCTGACATTGACATTAGGCAGTTGTAGCATCAATGACCTCTAGCCCATGAGGAAGCAACAACAATGAATTTAGGGAAAGATTTGCTTCTTTCCCACCAACAACACAAAGTGCAGTAAGGGAAGAGCTTGGACATGTAAGTGCATCTTCAAAGCAGAAACTCAGAACAAACCTGACCCCCTTCTTATGCTCCTCAGGAGAGGATAGTAGATGTTTTAAAAATTAAGGACACATTCTGGTGTGTTTCCTGGATGGTATTTCAGAGTTCAAAAGCTTTATGTTGGCTATTTATCAAATGAAAACATTCCACATTGGGTAGATTAAGTTTGAAACAATTAACCCGCTAACTGCCCAAAAGAAATGAATTTCAATACTGTTTTAATCCATCACCTACTGAGGGAAGGTCAATTCTCAGGAGTGCCACCTCTTTCAGGAGGCCTTCCCTGATTCCTCCAATTGTAAGCAGGTGTTTACACACACTTGCACACACACACATAATTAATCTATATTTCCTTTTTGGATATTTTATGCTTGAGATTTACTTATTTGTGTTTATGTCCCCACCCCACACCCAATGTAAACTAGTTGAGGGCAGGTAATGTCTGCCTCTTTATCCCGCTCTTGGCATCATGCCTGGCATGTAGGAGATGGTTAATAAATTCTTCTTGGATTGGATTGGATTAAATTGAATTGAACTGAATCCTCTTCCTCATCCACCCACACAGGCAACTTTGTAAAAACAATTTGTTTTCATCATGTGTATCGGTGGCCTACTTCGGAGTCATTTTGGGCCATTCCAGAAATAGCATCAGCGCTGGCCAGGTCTCACCAAAGAGCAGTCCAACTAATTTCAAAATAGGAGCTAAATTCAGAGAAGTCCATCTAATCATCAATAGGTCGGCCACAGGCAACTGGATTTTTAGAACATAGCAACACATGAAGACTAGCTACTGACTCAATGATTAACTTTAATTAAGGCCCTGAAATTGAGGGTCCTGAAAGAGAAAGAGTACGCTTTGGTGGGGGGAGAAATTTGAAATTTTCTGAATTTCCCTTTTTGGGGAAATAGTTTGCTAGAAATTGAGACCTGCATGAAACTCACAAGTTCATTTCAAATTAGTGTGGCATAATGGAACAAAACTCTGCTACTGATTAATGAGTAAAAATTCAAATTCCGCATTCCAGTTTAATATAGTTTCTTTGGATTTTATTGATGCTTGATGAGAGAATAAGAGAAGCATAAGAGACTTCTAGGGAGAGATAGATCAGAAAGAAAGCAGGAAGAGGGGAGTAGTAAGAGGCCATTCTTTAGAAAGAGAAGAGAAATTCAATTCCCACTGATCTTTCTAGTCATAAATGCTCCCCTTTAAGAAATCTATATTTGAGCCAATCAAAACCATTTATTGGGCAGTCTTTAAATTTGACATGTATGCCATCTCCTCACTTAGGGAAATTATGCAAACTTTTTGCCATTCCTGGAATGTACTTCTCCAGCACAGCCCCTGACAATTCCTGACTTCCTTTAAGGCTCATCTCAGGTTCCACCTCTTCTTTGAAGCTTTCTTTGATCCCCTCAGAAGTAAATTCTCACTACAGATTCAGTTTTCCAACTCTTAGCTTGCTCCTTATTCTTTTTGATTATTTCTGTAGATGTTTTATCATATCCTTCTCCCCAGAAGAATGTAAAGTTCTTCAAGAAGAAATAGAAGAAGAAGAGGAAGAAGAAGAAGAAGAAGAAGAAGAAGAAGAAGAAGAAGAAGAAGAAGAAGAAGAAGAAGAAGAAGAAGAAGAGAAGAAAGAAGGAAGAAGAAAGAAAGAAAGGGAAGGAAGAAAGAAGAAAAAGACAAGAGAAGCAGATCAGAAGCAGAAGAAGACGAAAGATGAGGACAGAAGAAGAGAAGAGTGAGGGGGAGGAGCGAGGAGGAGAGAGGAGGAGGAGGAGGGAGGAGGAGGAGGAGACGAAGAAGAAGAAGAGAAGAAGAAGAAGAAGAAGAAGAAGGAAGAAGAAGAAGAAGAAGAAGAAGAAGAAGAAGAAGAAGAAGAAGAAGAAGAAGGAAGAAGAAGGAAGAAGAAGAAGAAGAAGGAAGAAGAAGGAAGAAGAAGAAGAAAGAAAAGAAAGAGAAAGAAATAGAGAGAGAAAGAAAGAAAGAAAGAGAGAGAGAAAGAGAGAAAGAAAGAAAGAGGAAGGAAGGAAGGAAGGAAGGAAGGAAGGAAGGAAGGAAGGAAGGAAGGAAGACTCACTAGCCAATTTCTTAAGATATACCCACTGCTTCCTGCAGGAAAAGAAATGCCTAGAAACATGGGAAGGACATGTCAAGTTTCAGGTAGAGAAAATATACAGAACACCAAAGGAAACCCAACGTTCAAATCACCAATAAACATTATAGTCAAATTGTAGAACTACGGTATTAAAGAAGAAATTTAGGCAGTAGATGGCATGGGGTAGGGAGAGGGGGATTTTTTGTTTCTAAGGAGAAATGATCAGGATTGCACAATATTGGTCTGTGTTTACAAGAAATCAAGAGAAAAATTAGAATATAATAATTTTGAGGGCCATAGACATTGGCTGGAACCCAGAAAGAACATATCCTACAAATATGAGTTTAAATATAAAATCAAATAACTGGAAAATGCAAAAAAGAGAAGAATTCAAATCATAGGAGATGAGAAAGGTATTCAGCAGACATACTGGCCAGACAGCAGAATGTTAAATACTTTCATATGGTAATAAAAGACTGAAAAATGAAATGTTTGTTTTCATGTGACTAAGGCTAGACAAGGACATGAATGTGGAAGGGGGGAGTACTTTTTTTTGTTTGAATTTCTTTTTTTTTAAAGTTCACATTGCATAAGAAGATGAAGACTCACCAAACAATTAATAAAGGAATAGAAAGCATAATGAGAAAAATAATGGAGAGAGTAGGGGGAGGATGTGAATTAGCAATTCAAGGAGAAAAATCCATCCTTTCATTTGTAACCCTTGGGACCTCTCTGTTATTAAGAGAAATGAAAGTTGGAGTGAAGTTCTACTAGTTAAAATAGAATTCTTTGTCTTGCCTTAATTCCCAGAAGGAACAGTTAGCAAGAGTTTTAAAGATATAGGTTGTTTTCTTCTCACCCTAAGGTATGTGGGGGTGGAGAGAGAAAGGGACAGGGTGGGAAGATTGTAAAAGGCACAAAGATTTTGAATGAGTACCTTCACAGCAGTGAAACCCTTCAGTTTAACTTCTGGCGTGGGATTAGAGTGAGAGTGATACCAAATGGAGACTGGTTTTAAGATATTAGGACCTGGGAGCAAGATGTTAGAGGCTGCAGCTGCCTACCTCTCAAGGACAGTGGTGAAGTCTGAGGCCAAATAGAGGTGTGCTTGGAGGGGGTTAAGTGCAGAGAAGTTATCCCTTTGAAAGACCTGATAACAGATCATGATTTTGCTTTTTTTCCCTCTACCTTGCTCTTTCCTGGAGGACTTATTCTAAAGATTTTTAAAAGTTTGTTTACACTCTACTTAATTAGTCCTGAAGCTAACTCAGATAAAACTTGATCAATCATTCTTGCTCTCCATCTTAGGGTTTCATCATTGGCAAAAGGATATCAGGGAGAAAGGAGGGTGATAGTGGCTGGGAAAGGATGCATATGCCGGAAAAAGTTAAAGAGTGTCACCCTTCTGTTCCAATAGTCAGGGGGACAAGCTCTTGAGTTATAGGAGAAACTCTTTTCAATCATTCAACAGGCATTATTAAGCACCTATGTTTCAGGCAATGAGGCATACAATTTTAAAAAAAAGAAAGGAGGAAGGAAAGAAGGAGGCAAGGAAGGAAAGATGGAAGGAGGAAAGAAAGAATGAAAGAAAGAATGGAAGGAAGGAAGGGAAGGAGAGAGGGAGAGAGAGAAGAAAGGAGGGAGGGAGGGAGGAAGGAAGGAAGGAAAGGAAAGAAAGGGAAGAGAGAGAGAATGAATACTGGTACGGAGTTTATTTTCTAAAGGTGAAGACATAAAGTACATACATAAATTCAAAATAAATATAAAAGGAATAAATGCATTGTATTTAACATATGGTAGTTTAGATGGGCAGCTAAGAGGTGTAGTGGATAGAGTACTAACCCAGGAGTCAGGAAAACATCTTTCTGAGTTCAAATCTGACCTCCAATACATTGGCTGTGTGACCCTGGGAGAGTCACTTAGCCCTGTTTTCCTCAGTTTTTTCATCTGTAAAATGAGCTGGAGAAGGAAATAGCAATCATTTCAGTACTTTTGCCAAGAAAATCCCAAATGGAGTCACGAAGAGTCAGACATCCCTGGAACAACTAAATAATAAGAACACCATAGCATTTGGAGGGAAGAGGAAAGGATGACTTTTGTAGAAGGTGGTGCTTGAGCTGCATCTTAATGGAAGAGAGGGGTATTGTGAAGTAGAGGTGAGAAGGAAATGCATTCCAGATGGGGTGTATGTGTATGTGTGTGCGTGCGTGTATGTGTGTGTGTGTGTGTGTGTAATAGAGAGAATGCCAGTCTGGAAAGATCACAAAGGGTGGAGTGGGGAGTGATGTCCCATACAGTCAGAAAAAGATTATTTGGGACCCAGATGTGAAGACTTTAAAAACTAAGAAAAGTTTACATTTCATCCAGGAGCAATACAGAACCACTGGAGTTTGCTGAGCAAGGTCAAGTTCAGGTGAATAGTGTGAGAGCAGGGTAGAGATCATTAAGGCTGGGATCTCAATGAGAAGCCATTATAATAATACAGGTAAGAGGTGAAGAGGCATTTTTCAACATGACCAATATGGAAAATTGATTTGCTTTACTATATTTACTTGTTATACTGTTTCTTTTTTTCTTTTCCAATGGGAATCAAGAGGAAGGAAAATAAAATAAATGATTATTAATTGCAAAAAATGTCTTTGAGCAAGACATCTGAACTAAGGTGGTAGCTGTGTGAGCAGAAAGAAAAGGGTGGGTTTCAGCAATATTCTGGAGGTGGATACAACAATATTCTTTTTTTAAAGAAAATTTTCTTTATTTTTTAATTAGAGGTTTTACTTTTAGTTTACAACACTTAGTTCTACATGTTCTTGAGTTTCAAATTTTCTTCCTTTCTCTCCCCTTCCACCTTGCCCCCCAAGATGGCATGCAGTCCAATATAGATTATACATAAATCTTCACATTAAGCTTATTTACACAATAGTCAAGTTGCAAAGAAGAATTATGACCAATGGAATGAATCACAAGAGAGAAGAAACAAAACCAAAACAGGAGGAAAAAAAGAGAGCACATGGTTTGCCTCAATCTGCACTCAGATTCCACAGTTCTTTCTCTGGATGTAGCTCACTTTTTCCATCATGAGTCCTTTGGAGCTGTCTTTGAGCTTTGTATTGCTGAGGAAAGCCAAGTCTATCAAAGTGAATCATCATAGAATCTATATGTCTGTGATTGCGTACAATGTTCACCTGGTTCTACTCCTCTCACTCAGCATCATGTCATGTAGGACTTTCCAGGTTGTTATGAAGTCCATATCTTCTCCATTTCTTATAGCACAATAGTATTCCATTACATTCATATACCAGAACTTGTTCAGCCATTCCCCAATTGATGGGCATCCCCTTGATTTCCAATTCTTTGCCACTACAAAAAGAGCTGCTATAAATATTTTTGTACGTACAGGTCCCTTTCCCACTTTGTGATCTCTTTGGGTTATAGCCCCAGAAGTGGTATTGCTGGGTCAAAGAGTATGCACATTTTTATACCCCTTGGGCACATTTCCAAATTGCTCTCCAAAATGGCTGGATAAGGAAAAGGGAAGAATTCATGGCACAACAAGAGATAGAGTCAGAGCTTTATAAAATGCAAAATAGAATATTTTGATTATGCTAAACTGAAAAGTTTGGGTATGAACAAAGCCAATGCAACAAAGATTAGGAGGGAAGCAGAAAATTAGAAGAAAATCTTTATAACCAATGTCTCTGATAAAGGCCTCATATCTAAAATATATGGGGAACTGAGCCAAATTTATAGGAATAAAAGCCATTCCCAATTGAGAAATGGTCAAAGGATATGAACAGGCAGTTTTCAAGGGAAGAAATTAAAGATATCTATAGGCAGAGGAAAAAATGCTCTAAATCACTATTGATTAGAGAAATGCGAATAAAAACAGCTCTTATGTACCACATCTCTCCTGTCAGATTGGTTAACATGACAAAACAGAAAAATGATAAATGCTGGAGAGGATGTGGGAAAATTGAAACATTAATACATTGTTGGTGGAGTTGTGAAAAGATCCAGCCATTTTGGAGAGCAAATTGGAAGTATGCCCAAAGGGCTATAAAAATGTGCATACCCTTTGACCCAGCAATACCACTCCTGGGGCTATAACCCAAAGAGATAACACAAATGGGAAAAGGACCTGTATGTACAAAAATATGTATAGCTGCTCTTTTTGTGGTGGCAAAGAATTGGAAATCAAGGGGATGCCCATCAGTTGGGGAATGGCTGAACAAATTCTAGTATATGAATGTAATGGCATACTGTTGTGCTATAAGAAATGGAGAAGATATGGACTTCATAATAACCTGGAAAGACCTACTTGATCTGATGCTGAGTGAGAGGACCAGAACCAGGCGAACATTATCCACATCCACAGACATATGCTTTCTGTGATGACTAACTTTGATAGACTTGGCTCTCCTCAGCAATACAAGGCTCAAAGATAGCTCCAAAGGACTCATGATGGAAAAAGCTAGCTATATCCAGAGAAAGAACTGTGGAATCTGAATGCAGATTGAGGCAAACTATTTGCTCTCTCTTTTTTTCCTCTTTTTTTTGGTTTTGTTTCTTCTCTCTCATGATTCATTCCATTGGTCATAAATCTTCTTTGCAACTTGACTATTGTGTAAATAAGTTTAATGTGAAGTTTTTTGTATAATCTATATTGGACTGCATGTAGTCTTGGCAGGGAGGGGACAGGGGAGTTGGGTAGAAAATTTGAAATTCAAGAACATGTAAAACTAAGTGTTGTAAACTAAAAATAAAAATCTAATTTAAAAAAATATAAGTTTTGGTAGTTCAATTGGTAAGGCACTGAATAAATTAACTTAAGTAAAATTGTCATTTTTATTATATTAGCTTAGCCTAACCATGAGCAACTGATGTTATTCCATTTATTTAGATCTGACTTTATTTGTGTGAGAAGTGTTTCATAATTGTGTTCATATAGGCCCTGGGTTTGTCTTGGCATGTAGATTCCCCAATATTATATAATGTCTACAATAACTTTAAATGGAATTTCTCTTTCTATCTCTTGCTCTTGGGCTTTGTTAGTAATCTATAGGAATGCCAAGGATTTATGAGGGTTTATTTTTTATCCCACAACTTTGCTAAAGTTGTTTGTCATTTCAAGAAGTTTTTTACTTGAATCTCTAAGATTCTCTAAGTAAATCATCATATCATCTGCAAAAAGTGATAATTTGGTTTCTTCTTTGCCTGTTCTAATTCCTTCAATTGCTTTTTTCTTCTCTTAATGCTAAAGCTAATGTTTCTAGTACCAAATTAAATAATAGGGGTGATAATGGACATCCTTGTCTCACCCTAGATCTTATTGGGAATGCATCTAACTTATCCCCATTACATATAATGCTTGCTGATGGTTTTAGGTAGATGCTTTTTATAATTTTGAGGGAGACTCCTTTTATTCTTATGCTTTCTTGTATTTTAATAGGAATCAGTGTTGTATTTTTTCAAAAGCTTTTTCTGCATCTATTGAGATAATCATATGGTTTCTGCTAGTTTTGTTATTGATATGATCAATTACGCTGATAGTTTTCCTAATATTGTACCAGCCTTGCATTCCTGGAATAAATACTACCTGGTCATAATGTATTATCCTCCTGATAATTTGTGGCAATCTTTTTGCTAATATTTTATTTAAATTTTTCACATCAATATTCATTAGCAAAATTGGTCCATAATTTTCTTTCTCTGTTTTGACTCTACCTGGTTTGGGTATTAGTACCATATTTGTGTCATAAAAAGAATTTGATAGGACTCCTTCTTTGCCTATTTTCCCAAATAGTCTATAAAGTATGGGAATTAATTGTTCTTTAAATGTTTGATAGAATTCACAGGTAAAACCATCTGGCCCTGGAGATTTTTTTCCTCGGGATTTCAGTGATGGCTTGCTCAATTTCTTTTTCTGAGATGGGGTTATTTAGGTAATTTACTTCCTCTTCTGTTAACCTGGGCAATTTGTATTTTTGTAAACATTCATCCATGTCCCTAAGGTTATCAAATTTGTGGTCACACAATTGGGCAAAATAATTCCTAACTATTGTTTTAATTTCCTCTTCATTGTAGGTGAATTCATCCTCTTCATTTTTGATCTTGGTAATTTGGTTTTCTTTTTTCTTTTTTTAATCAATTTGACCAAGGAAACAGCAATATTCTTAATGGATTGGTTACATAGGGTAAAGAAGAAGTAGGAACATAGAACAATATGAAGGATACAAACCTGAGAGATATTGGTACGTCAGACAGAAATAAGAAAGTTTTGACATCAACAACCATTATTTAGGTGCCTACTATGTGCTAAGCAATGTGATAGTACTGAGGATACAAAGAATGACAGAAAACAGTCCCTACTCTCAAGAACCTCACAATTTAATGGGGAAGAAAACATGCAAAAACACCCAAACCAACCATGCATAAACAGCATATGTACAACATGAGTTGGAGACAATCTCAGAGGAAGTCACTAAGTTAAGGAAGACCTGGAAAGGCTTCTTGAAGAAGGTAGCATTTCAGCTTAGACTCAAAGGAAGCCAGAAACAGAGTGTCTTGTGAAAGCAATAGAAGTCAGTGTGACTGAATGAATCATAACCTATGTGGAGGGGAATAAGGTATAAGATGGCTGAAATGATAGGAAGTGGACAGGTTAAGTCTTATGAAATTAAAAGGAGGATGATATATTTGACCTTGTAGGTAACAGTAAACCACCAGAGATTATTGAATTGGAGGAGGGATGTGACATGACAGATTTGGCACTTCTTTGATGAGTGGAGGGTTTGGGATTGAAAACAATGAGTTCAGTTTCAGACTTACTGAATTTGAGAATGTATCTAGGACATCTAGGTTAAAATGTGCCATTGACATTTGGTAATGTAGGACTGAGTCTCAGGGAAGGGATTGGTTAGACATATAGATCGGGGGTAATCTGCATAGAGAGAGAGAGAGAGAGAGAGAGAGAGAGAGAGAGAGAGAGATGGCTATATTTCATAATTATAAATTATTTTATAAATATTGTTATATTTTTTAATTTCCCAAAGTGGGGCTAATAATTAAGGATGTAGCAGTTTTACCCAAGAGTTTAAAAGCCATAAAATTTTTAAAAAGCAATTCTGGCCTGCTAGTAAGAGCTGGTGGGAGCTAGCAGGTTTCACTCCATTGTTCTCCACACATGCACAGAGAAATACTTTATATTGCTGGAGACTAGGTCACTCCTGGTGGGAGGTGAAAAGCTGTGGCTGGAAAACCAAATTCCAAAGGTGGGGGCCAGAAAGGAGGAAGTGTCAACCCCTTCCCTCTTGTGAGAGTCTAGCAGATATTCCTGTCTACCTTATGCAACTCTGACAACTTATACAGACAAAACAATACTTTCAGTTGTTACAAAACAACAAAAACAGGAACATATCATGATAGGGAGAGTAAAGAGTAATGGAAATAGGCTTAGGTCATAATTTGTTAAGACTAGAAAGAAGAGATGGACATGACACTTCTAATTTATACCCCTGCCCTTAAGATGGTAGGAGAGTAACTACAGCACATTGAGAGATCAGAACAAAAAGGAAGTTCAAGATTTTATTTAGGTTTGTGTTCTTAAAACTATAAATCATGAGTTATAACTGATAAACTTTTTGATGTCAACAAGCATTTTTTTAATTTAATATTTTATTTTTCCCAGTTTTTAACATTTGTTCTTTAAAATTTTTATTCCAAAATCTCTCTCTCCCTCTACTCTCCCTTCCTTGACAAGGCTAGTAATTTGATACAGGTTATACACGTGAAGTCAGGCAAAACACATTTCTATGTTAGTCATATTGTGAAAGAAAACACAGACCAAAAAAAGGAAAAGAAACAAACAAAGCAAGAACTATAAAGAAAGTTTTAAAAAGTATGTTTCTATCTGAATTTAGATTCCATCAGTTCTTTCTCTGGATATGGATAGCATTTTTCATCTTAAGTCCTTCAGAATCATTTTGGATCATTGTATTGCTGAGAATAGCTAAGTCATCCACATTGATCATCACACAGTATTACTTTTATCATGTACACTGTTCTCCTGGTTCTGTTCACTTCACTTTGTATCAGTTCATGTCTTCCCAGGTTTTTCTGAAAGGATCTTGCACATCATTTGTTATAGCACAATGGTACTCCATCACAATCCTATACCACAACTTGTTCGGCCATTCCCCAATTGAGGGGCATCCCTTCAATTTCCAATTCTTTGCCACCAGAAAATGAGTTGCTATAATTTTGTATATATAAGTCCTTTTCCTCATCCTTTGATCTATTTGGGATACAGACCTAGTAGTGGTGTTGCTTGATCAAAGAGTATGCATGGTTTTATATGCACTTTGGGCACATTTCCAAATTGCTCTCCAGAATCATTGAATCAATTCACAACTTCACCAACAGAGCATCTCCATTTTCCCATATCCTCTCCAACATTCATCATTCTCCTTTTCTGTCATATTAGCCAATCTGATAGATGTGAGGTGGCACCTCAGAGTCATTTTAATTTGCATTTCTCTAATCAACAGTGGTTTGGAGCATTTTTTCATATGATTATAGACAGCTTCTATTATTTTGTCTGAAAACTGTCTGTTGATATTATTTAACCATTTATCAAATGGAGGATGACTTGTATTTTTATAAATTTGACTCAGTTCTCAATATGTTTGAAAAATGAGGCCTTTATTAGAGAAATGTGCTTCAACAAACATTTAAGATCTTACTATGTGCCAGGCACTGTACAAAGCTGTGGTTTACAAATATAAGCAGAAAGAAAAACAGTCCTTGCTCTGCAGCTTACATTCTAATGCAGGAAAAACAATACTTAAGACTAAGCTGAAATTGGGGATGAGGAGGAAAAGATGAGAGAAGACAAACATACCCAGCAAGTGAACATGATAGAGAAATTCCAGGGTCAAGAGTACAGCCTAGAGAGGAATGGCTGGCTTAGATACCTTCTTTAGAATATAAGTCCCAGGAAGAACCAGCCAATCAGAAGCTAAAGGGAAAACAGTACTCCCAATGTGTAAAGTTCAGAGACAGAGTGAGCTTCCAGGGTTGAGGGATTTCTATGGATGGTAGAAAAAGTCAGAAAAGGCCAGAGTCCAGCCAGTGGGGGGATTCATTCTTTTTAGGTAGTTGGAGTGTACAAGCTCACAGCAATGGTATTTAGCAAAATGGTAAACTGAGAAGAGTAGGGATAGAAAGTATCTCTCCTACAAAACTGGACAGCACTATTTTCCAAATGGAGAACACTGTTCCACAAAGATTTCAGAAGTAGAGATGACTCCCCTAGGGAACACATGTAGACAAAGCACATGCAAAGAGGGATGACTGACTCCCCGAGACTGTGGTGTTCCAAGACCCATTGGTGTTCTTTTACTTCTCCCACAAATCTTGTTCTCAGTGTCTGCTAGCTATTGCCTCAGTGCTTGACTAAAGTCACCCCTACCTTTGGCCTTGGCTCAGTCCTTTAGGACTGACTGAGCATCCTTGCCTGGTTAATGCTATGCATTTTCAGGAAGAATGGCAGCCAACTTCCAAGGACCACCAAGAATATCAGCTCTGAGCATGTTATTTTCCAACAGGATTCTGACTCCTAGGACCAGACATTTAATGGCTCTCACTGACTCAACTCATTCCTGTAGATTGCTGCAAGATTCCATTGATGATGAGGTGGGAGGATGAAAATCCCCTCCTCCCCTTGTTGCACTCTATATGAAGAGCCATGAATAAGGTAGAGTGACTTCAGGAGCTAGATTTTTCTTCCATAGTTGGCTATCATCTCATTTGTCAGATATCTCATCAGAGCTAGTTGGCTTGCTTTTTCCTATGAGCACAAAGGTTGTGACTGATCCTCCCTACCATTTACTAGTTATATCTTGTGTAGTCATTTATCATTACTCAGGGGCCAAGATCTTTTATTCTCTAAGCTTGGTTAAGAACTTCATCTCAACTCCTACAGAACAGAAGAAGTATAAAGACTTAGTTACATTTCCTTTACACTGTCTAATTGAAGTCCAAAGGATTGCACTCTTTACCAGCTGGAAAGAGGCCACTTTAAATCTAAAAAGGTGAATAAGTGTATTGTCCAGGTGCCTATATGCTCTAGAACAATATTGAGAAGACTTCAGGGACTGTACCCATGAAGTATCCCAACACTGGTCAATACCATCCTCCCTACACTTTTACAAAATAAACCATATGCTTATAAATGAAGAAATCATGAAAATACCTAAAAGACAGACATAATAAAAATATGTTTGGTTATGTTATAGCATTTCAAAATTATGGCAAATAAAAGAAATGAGAGTAAAAGATATTGATCAAAGTAGACACTCAGTGATGATGTCCTGAATAATGATTGAAACAAATAAATCATAAAAACTGATAATTATAAGATAAATAATTATATTTATGAATAATCATAAGATAACAATGAAATATGAAAACTTTTAGAATGTAGTTAAAAGTTACCCACAGAGGAGAGAGAGACAGACAGAGGGAGAGAGAGAGAGAGATGGGATAAAGGAGAGATATTCAATATTGGAGAAACATAGAGATATTCAAAACTAAAGATGATAATACTGATAAAATGAAAAACTGACTTTTGGGAAAATCAAACAATATCAATAAGCTATTACCCCAAACTATTGAAACACACACGAAAAATAAATTATCAAAATAAAAATTTTAAAAATAAAGTGTTTACCACAAAATAAAGGAAATAAGAAAAAATCAGAAACTACTATGCAAAAGTATACAATGGAAAAAAGTGACAACTCAAAGAAAATTGGTGTGTTCCAAAAATGAGAAAAAACATCCTAAAAAAATGTGATCTTAGAACAATAAATTGAACAAGCTATAAGAGATTGTCAAAGTAGAGTGGAAAGGGAGACATCAAGACTCAGTGGATTAACTGGAATACTCAGTCAATTTTTTGTGGAGCAATTAATACCTATGATAAAAAACCATGATCAAAAATAGAAACAGAAGGCAAGCTACCAAACTCTTTAAATGAGACAAATGTGGTACTAATATACAAAAGGGGAGAGAGAAAGAGAATTCTAAACCAATTTAACTAAAGAATATTGATGTGAAATCATTTTTTTTAAAAAAGAGCCTCAAAAGAAGACAATGGAAGTAGCTCTAAAAACAATTCATTTTGACCAAGTTGAATTCATACTAAGGATGCAAAGATGGTTCTAAATTAGGGAAGTAATTAGCATTATTAATCATATAAACAATTAAGCTAAGAAAAACATAATTATTTCAATAGATGTCCCCAAAAAGCCTGTGAAACATGTACTACTCCTTTTTGTTAAGAAATCCCAAGAAGCTTAGAAGTGTTCTCCTTTAATGCAGTAAAAGCACACATAAAAACAAGTGTATAGATACATACATATATATATGTAATACAATAAAAGCATATTAAAAAACAAGTGTAGCTAGGTGGTGCAGTGGAGAGAATGCCAGGCCTGGAGTCAGGAAGACTCCTCTTCCTGAGTTCAAATCCAGACTCAGACATTTACTAGCTACATGACCCTGAGTAAGTCACTTAATCTTGTTTGCCTCAGTTTCCTCACCTGTAAAAAGAGCAAGAGAAGGAAATGGAGAATCACTCTAGCATCTCTGCCAAGAAATCCTAAATGTGGTCTCAAGAAGTTAAACTCAACAGAAAAAAAACAACGGAATATATTTAAAATTATTCTTGAAATAGGAAAGCACTAGAAGTTTTTCCTAGCACAAATAAGAATAAATCAAGTATATTGCTTCTACCCACTATTATTTGATATAGTTTAGTAAATGCTAGGTATAAGACAAGGTAATAAAATAAGAAGTAACAAGTTTTCAGATTCGTTGTTATTCAGTCGAGTCCAACTCTTTGTGATGCCATTAGCGTTTTGTTTTTGTTTATTTGTTTGTTTTGGCAAAGATACTGGAATGGTTTTCCATTTCCTTCTCTAGCTCATTTTACTGATGAAGAAACTGAGGCAAACAGGGTTAAGTGAGTTGCCCAGGGTCACACAGCTAGTAAGTGTCTGAGGTGGACGCTAATAAAAACCAGAAAGAAAAGATAAGACAAATTCCATTCCAAATGACTAGAAAATGCACAAAATAGATGAGATTTAACCAATGAGACTTGTGCAAGATCTACATAAATAAAACTAAAGCTATATTACCATTCTTTATAGAAATAAGGACAAATAGTTGGGAAGATTATTGGACCATGAGAAATGATGATATAAATTAACTTAAAAGGTTAATGCTATGCAACTCAAATTACTAAGAGGACACTTTTGGAAACTCACAAAAAAAATCAAAATCATTTATAAAAACAAACGTTCTAGGATTGTAAGGAAAATGAGAAAAATGCTAAGAAAAGGAGTATGGTACTAAACACCCTCAAATAATATTATAAAGTAGTAGTTACAAGTTACTGATTAAAAAAAAAAAGATCAGAATCAACTCGGGGGCAGAGCCAAGATGGTGGCTGGAAAGCAGGGACCTGCATAAGCTCTACCCCAAATCCCTCCAAACACCCGTAAAAAATGGCTCTGAACAAATTCTAGAGCTGTGGAACCCATGAAATAGCAGAGGAAAACAGGTGTCCAGCCCAGGAGAGTCTGGATGGTCTCTAGGAAAGGGTCTATTGCACAGAGCTGAGAGCAGAGGGCAGCCCACGGTGGGTCTCACCAGGACAGACCAGACCTGAAATCAGCCAACCAGAACAGGCCTTGGGACCATGAAACAATGAGCTGTGGCAGTTACCAGACTTCTAAACCCACAAACACCAAAAAGCAGGTTGGGGGAAACTGCGGGATCAAGTTCAGAGCGGTCCAGCCACCAGCTCTGGGGGTGGAAGAGATGGTGCAGCAGTGGTGTAGCAGCAGCAGGAAGATCCTGAGGCTGCTTCCAAAACTCCAGCATCAGTTGCTTCCCGAATCACTGGCTCACACTGTGGGAGGAATCTAGCAGCAGATCAGAGCAGGAGTGCAAGGAGCACTTTGTGGACACAAAGGCAGATTCTCTTCCTGTGCATATGTATTGCAGTCCTGGTTGGTGGTTCTTGGGGGAGGAGGAGCACTTCTGGGACAGAGCCGGGGGTGATAGTGGAGTATAAGTAGCTCTGAAAACAGCAGTGTTTGGTCACTAAAGCTTGGGACAAATTACTCTGTACTCTACAAGCAGTAATATCCTGACAAAAATCTCAAGGGTCAAGTAGTTGGCTGGGACATGAACAGGCAGTGAAAATGAACTCAGACCGAAACTCAGATTCAAACTCAAACTCTAGATTCTTTTTTTGGTGACAAAAAAAAATGAAAACATACAGCCAGAAGAAGTCAACAGAGTCAAAGAGCCTACATCAAAAGCATCCAAGAAAAACATGAATTAGGCTCAGGCCATGGAAGAGCTCAAAAAGGATTTGGAAAAGCAAGTGAGAGATGTGGAGGAAAAATTGGGAAGACAAATGAGAGTGATGCAAGAAAACCATGAAAAACAAGTCAATGACTTGCTAAAGAAGACCCAAAAAATTGCGAAGAAAATAGCACCTTAAAGAATAGACTAACCCAAATGTCAAAAGAGCTCCAAAAAAGCCAATGAGGAGAAGAATGCCTTGAAAGGCAGAATTAGCCAAATGGAAAAGGAAGTCCAAAAGACCACTGAAGAAAATACCACCTTAAAAATTAGATTGGAGCAAGTGGAAGCTAGTGACTTTATGAGAAATCAAGATATTATAAAACAGAACCAAAGGAATGAAAAAATGGAAGACAATGTGAAATATCTCATTGGAAAAACCACTGACCTGGAGAATAGATCCAAGAGAGATAATTTAAAAATTATTGGACTACCTGAAAGCCATGATCAAAAAAAAAGTTTAGATGTCATTTTTCAAGAAATTATCAAGGAAAACTGTCCTGATATTCTAGAACCAGAGGGTAAAATAGAAGTTGAAAGAATCCACCAATCACCTCTTGAAAAAGATTCCAAAAAGAAAAGTCCTAGGAATATTGTCACCAAATTCCAGGGTTTCCAAGTCAAGGATAAAATACTGCAAGCAGCCAGAAAGAAACAATTTGAGTACTGTGGAAGCACAATTAGAATAAAACAACATCTAGCAGCTTCTACATTAAGGTATCTAAGGGCTAGGATTAAAATTAGGAATCACCTACCCAGCAAAACTGAGTATAATGCTCCAAGGCAAAATATGAATTTTCAATAAAATAGAGGACTTTGAAGCTTTCTCAATGAAAAGACCAGAGCTGAACAGAAAATTTGACTTTCAAATACAAGAATCAAGAGAAGCATGTAAAGGTAAACAAGAAAGAGAATTCATAAGGGACTTACTAAAGTTGAACTATTATGTTTAAATTCCTATATGGAAAGATGATGCGTGTAATTCATGAGACCTTTCTCAGTATTAGGGGAGTTGAGGGGAACAGAGACAGATGACACAGGATGAGTTGAATATGAAGGGTTGACATCTAAAAAAATGAAATAAATTTAAGGGGTGAGAGAGGAATATATTGAGAGAAGGAAAAAGGGAGAGATAGAAGGGGGTAAATTATCTCACATAAAAGTGACAAGAAAAAGCAGTTCTGTTGGAAGGGAAGAGGGGGCAGGTGAGGGGGAATGAGTGAATCATACTCTCATTGGACCCAACTTGAGGAGGGAATAACATACACTCTCAATTGGGTATCTTACTCCACAGGAAAATAAGGGAAAGGGGATAAAAAGTGGGGATGATAGAAGGGAGGGCAGATAGGGGGAGGAGGTAATCAAAAGCAAATACCTTTGAAAAGGGACAGGGTCAAGGGAGAAAATTGAACAAAGGGAAACAGGAAAGGATTGAAGGAAATATAGTTAGCCTTTCATAACATGAGCGTTGTGGAAGTGTTTTACATAATGATACATGTGTGACCTATGTTGAATTGCTTGCCTTCCTTGGGAGGGTGGGTAGGAAGGGAAGAGGGGAGAGAATTTGGAACTCAAAGTTTTAAAAGCAGATGCTTAAAAATTTTTTTTAAAAAGTTGTTTTTTGCATGCAGCTGGGAAACGATATCTAGGGAATGGGGCATAGAAATCTATCTTGCCCTACAAGAAAGTAAGGGGAAAGGGGATGGGGAGGAGTGGGGTGAAAGAGGGGAAGGCTGACTGGGGAATGAGGCAATTAGAATATATGCCATCTTGGAGTGGGGGGGGAGGGTAGAAATGGGGAGAAAATTTGTAACTCAAAATCTTGTGGAAATCAATGTTGAAAACTAAAATATTGAATACATTTAAATAAATTGACAAAAAAAGATTACTGGAACAGACTAGATGAACCAAAAACAGGAAAAAGAAACAGTAGCTAATGTTTAATAAATGCAAGAACATAAATTAACGAAGGGCAGGTAGGAGGGACACTGGATAAAGGTCTTGGCCTAGAGGCAGGAAGACTTGAGTTCAAATATGGCCTTAGACATTCACTAGCTGTTTGCTCCTGTGTGAGTCACTTAACTCTACTTATCTCAGTTTCCTCTTTGGTAAAATGAGCTGGAGAAGGAAAAGGAAAACAACTCCAATATCTTTGTGCAAAAAACCCCAAATGGCATCACAAAGACTCAGCTGTGTCTGACATTGAAGACACCAAGGCTGTATACTGCATCCTGGGCCATTGCCAGTTATCCTGACTTTTGTCTTGTCACTGGACTTTGATGACTCTGGAAAAGAGAGTGAGGCTGATGACTGTTCAACTGTGCCTCATTTAAATCCAATTCAAGCATGAGTCAAGACATTGCCCCATGATGTTATTGGTCCTCTGAAAATGAAGAACAGACAACTTATATGCCAAGGAAGTTAAAGATAGAAATGAAGGTCTAAGGTAAAATTAACTATCCATAGAAGGGCCCTTAATGGAGCAAAGAAGTGGAAATGTAGTAGATGCTTATTGATTGGGGAAGGGTTGAAAAATGTTATATGCATGAAAAGGAATATTATTGCGATAATATTAATAACAATGATAACTCACAGGACTTTAAGGTTTGTAAAAGATTTTCCATTAGTAATTTCATTGGAACATCACAACAGCCCTGTGCGGCAGCCCTATGAGGCCCATTTTTCAGATGAAGAAGCTCAGAGAAGCTAAGTGATAGGCCCAGAGTTGACCCCAGACGTAGCAAGTATCTGAAGTAGAATTCAAACTTAGGCCTTCCTGAGTCCAAGTGCAGTATTCTATCAACTATACCCATTCTTTGTTTTAAAAAGTGAATTTGAGGAATTCAGAAAAAAATGTAGAAATGTTTGGATAGACTGATGAATAAATAAGCAGAATGAAGAGAATAACAAACATAATGACTACAAGAATGAAAATGATAGAAGCACTAATGGGAATCCTGACTTCAAGTAACAAGAAGAAAAAAACAAAGAAGGCTCAGAGAAGAAAAAATGAAACTTACTTCATCCATTGTGGCAGAATAGTAGGGGACTACTGGGCTGCAAGGCAAGAAGCATTTTGTAAGCACTTACTCTGTGCCAGGTATGGTGCTAAATGCTGGGGATATAAAGATGAACCAAAAGCAAGGTAATCCCTGTCCTCAAGGAGCTTACATTCTACTGGGAAAGCCAACACACTAAACAAAAAGGAAATGGAAAGAGCTAGAGCAGGGAACCTGTGTGGGGTCAGGGTGCTGAAATCTGAAAAGTCAAACACAGGCAAAAGGAGAATTTAGGTTGACCAGGTTGGATCTCCCCCAAAAGGAAGACCCAAGAAGAACTTGCCAATGAAAGTATAGTAGATAGATATTTTGAGGTGAGCAGACCTGATGGATAATTCTAGGGTGAGACTGCAAAGGAAGCAGTCACTGGGATACAATATCATGTATGTTGCTGAAACAGGTCCTTGCATTGGTTGCTATTGCTTTTTCAACTTTATTGTCAGAAGAGAGGGCTCAATCTGGAAGGAATGTTGGAAAAGGAGTATAATATAAAAACAAAATAAATTGGAAAAATACATCTTACAAGCGAAAATTTTGGATCACAAAACCTACAAAATGCCAAACTAGATACTTGCCCCAGTCCCCACCAACTCTCTCAAAAAAAACAAAAAACCAGGAATTATTTACCAGATGTCCAACAACAACAGTTCAGTTGAATCGATGTGACAATAGAGACAAAACCCTGACAAGGCAAAATCCTCTGCAATTAACACTTAAGAATGCTAATTCTTAAAGCACTCAACACCCCTCCCCCCAATACACACACATATACACACACTAAATGCTCCCAGGGAGAGCAGGCATGGCAAGGATGTACAAACCTTTATGAACTTATGCCTGAGACGCACATGGGATCCACTTATGCAATAGAAGCATTTACCTGTGTACTACACCCCTGGCCTGCCCCCACATCAGCAAATAGAACAGACATCAATTCTGTTTGGCCACATAAAGAGGTATATATGGGGTTGAGAGGAAAAAGCATCCTCCCTTCCACCAGGGGCAGAACCTATGTTAAGCCAAAGCTACAAAGAATCTTCCCAGAACATCCTCCTTATCCTTCTGTCCTCTTCAAAAGTCAGTTCAGCCCAGCCAGAGATAAAAGGAGAGCCAAAGGAGGAAAGGGGCATGTGACTTGTGATTGTGGCTGCCCTGGACCTGAAGAAAAGGAAACAGAAACCTAGTTGAGGCTAATTCTATTCCTTTTCAGACTACTTGCGTGCCCAGATCCAGGTGAATAAATCCTAATTCTCTAAGTGTCAAAGTAATGATGATGATGATGATGATGATGGTGGTGGTGGTGGTGGTGGTATTGATGATGATGATGAGGATGAGAATGGTGATGTTGAAGAAGATGATGGTGATGATAATAGTAGCTGGTACTTCTGTAGAACTTTAATGTTTGCAAAAGCACTTTGCAAATATAATTTTATTTTATTCTCACAACTCTGTGAGGTAGGTGCTAGTATTTTCACCATTTTCTAGATGAGAAGGCTGAGGCAGACAGAGACTCAGTGGCTTGCTCAAAGTTATACAACTAATAATTACCCTGGGTAGACTGAGGCAGCTTTGCAGCTGAGACTCAAGGAGTTGCCTACCAGCAATGTAAGAGAAAGAGAGAAAGACAAAGTGAGTGGCAAAAGAATGTAAGAAAAAAAATAAAACATCAAAAATTAAGAAGAATATCCTTTACTTAAGCCCACAACATGAGCAGATAGTGACAATTCAAATATCATAGGTCTCTCAGAATGACATGAAAAATTTTAGAAATTGACCATCATGATACAGGAAACAACACAAAAACCTGCCCAGAATTCTTGAATATAGAAAATAAAGCATCAATTTAAAAATCTACCATCACTTAAGGAATAAATGAGCAACAACAACAAAGACTCTCACACTTCAAGGTCCAATACATATATTAGTTAAATTTAAGGGTAAAGTGATGGACAACAAATTCTGTAACTGGCTAGGAGAAAGAACTTAAAGAAAAGGGAAATTTAATTATATAAAAACATCCCATAAATACACTAGAAACAGCAGGAGGGAATGGAATAGTGTATTCCCCAAAACAAGCAAGTCCAAGCTGCCACTTCAAATGATATACCTTAAAAAATTCAGCATTAATAATCAGTAAAAATTTATATTTATAAAGAGGCATTTAGAGCATTTCTATCAAAAAAAATAAAAGATCAAGAAAGAAAAAGAATGGAGAGAAGACAAGAGAAGAGGAAAAGAGAGGGGAGGGAAGTGAAGGGAGAATCTGGAGATGAGTGCAGGAGGTAATTTGCATACTCTGTAAACAACAAAAATGGAAGGAAGATAAGTACAATTGTCAAGGAAACATTTTTAAAGTAATAAAATTAATTATCCAGTATTTCTAAAGTTTTTGGTTTGTTTGAAGAGAGAGAGAGAGAGAGATTGAGCAATTGACTTATAGGCAGAGAAATAGAAAGAAGAATCATCTACAAGTAAAAATGTACCTATAAACACAAGGCAATAAAGATATACAGAGAATTTAAAGAAATATAAAAAGTAAAGGTAAAGGATAAGAACCAAAACAATGTGGAATAAATTCCATATTCCCTGCACAAATGAATTAAGACATTTTGGGAAAAGTATTATGGAGTTTGATGAAGTCTACTGTAAATGGGCCAAAGGAAGATAGTGGGAAACAAGAAATGTTCCTGTAACAAACACATAGGTAAAGAGTTATGGGGTGATTCTCTCACAAGATCGGAAGAACAAAATGGAAGAGGTGATGAAAAAGAAGGAAGGAAACTGAAGGAATGAAAGTAAAGGGAGTCTCATCCCAGCAAGGCAAAGTCCCTCTCAAGAGCATTTCCATAGGGCCATAGGTGTAAGTTTGCAATTGGACATGAGGATCTCATGATGGGTTTAGTCTAGAGGGCATCAGTGTATTGTGAAACCACCTTGCCTGGGAAGGTATCTTCAGTCTGCTAGAGTAGCTGGCACTCATAAAGTGGAAAGAAGCATAAAACATGGACTCATAAATGAGATAGTATAAACCTTTGGAAAGTTAATAGTCATCAGGATGACAGTGGGCATAATTGGAGTACACAATCTTGGATATGGGGCAACTTCTAACATTGAGCATTGCTTCTATTCACATTTCTTTCCTCAAGAATTGATACTTCTAAAGGTGATGAATGACAGAAAAAAATAAAGAAAAATGGGACAAAATCTATGAAAGTAATGACATAAAAATTAGTTAGAAGAGGGTGCCCAAACCCAGTACTTCAGAAGCTCTAACTCTATTAGGAGCACAAAGAGCCTAGATAAGTAATAATTAGAGATGTAGAACACCAATTTGAAGACAAAAATTCACAATAGACAGGAAGAAAGGGGAATTAATGAAAAACAGATAAAAGCAAATTCTTGATAGAAACAAGGAGAGAAAAAAATACTTAAACAAGCTAGAGTGGAGAAGAGAAAGGGAGAATTTGAACTGTATAGCTTAGAGAGGGGAAGAAAGTGAAATTGGGAAAAAATAGACAATTAAATAATTTTTAAAATAAAATAAATAATTTACATAAAAGTCTCCAACTAAGGAAAGGATTCACGAGTAGGAGTTGGGAGTGAGACAGGACAAAAGTCTATGAGATTATGACTGAATCAACATAATTTAAGTAAAACTAATAACAGAGACAATATATTGACTTCAAAGAGGAAGAGAACAAAATTCACAATATCAATAGCGACTGTACCTGTGATTTCTTTGATAAGGGGAACACTCATATGAAGAAACCCATCACTACCAATTCAGGTCAGCATAATCTCCATAATTTATAGTCTTAGAGAGTTGCATAGAACATGCAACTTTGCCAGTTTAATTGATTTCATTCTGCCAAGTTGTGTTGAAGGAAGGATATGAACAAGGTCTTCCTGACTTTAAGGTCAGTTTTCTATTAATGAGATGATTGTCTCTTGTCAATAGAGATAAATAAAGAAATTGCATTATGCCTGAATAAATGATAGACAATTAATTGATATTGTTAAATATATAGCTTCCTAAATTCTAAGGAAAAATTAACTGAAATCCAAAAAGATATAGATAGCAACACAATAATAGTAAATGGCTTCAATATTCCTCACTCAAGAGTGGTAAAAATTTAACAGAAAAATAAAGAGTAGAGAAATATAGAACTAAGCAAACCTTTAGAAATTTTAGAGCTAAGAGATTTGTGGTGTATTCTGAATGGGACTACTAAAGAATATACATATTTCTTAGCATTGTATGACATCTTTATTAAAAGAAACAAATGGCTATGAATTAAGACAGGGAAATGCTTGTTGTTGTCATTAAAGGCAGAAGTATTAAACACATCCCTTACAGAATTTATTGAAATACAAATGATAACACAGAGAGAACAAAGAAATGATACAGATCTAAGTGGAGACTTAATAATGAAAACCTAAACATGAATAAGTCAAAGAACATAAATCATAAAAAATTAAGGTTTTTTTAAAATATTGACAATTTGTGAATGTAACAAATTTCTTGTTGTTTTTCAGTTGTATCTAACTCTTTGTTATTGTATTTGGTATTTTCTCGGCAAAGATAATGGCATAGATTGCTATTTCCTTCTCCAGCTCATTTTATAGATGAGGAAATAGAGGTAAACAGGGTTAAGTGACTTGCCTAGGCTCATACAGTTAGTAAGCATCTGATACCAGCTTTGAACTCAGGAAAAAGAGTCTTCCTGACTCCAGGCCTAGCCTCCTGGCCACTATGCAACCTACTTCCCTGCAACATAACTCATTATTTCTCAAAATAATATTTCTTCCCCCCTCCCTTACTACTCTATTTCTGTTTGGTGTTGTGTAGTCATTCACTGATGACCAACTCTTCGTGACCCCATGGACCCCCACATGCTAACACTGTCCATGGGGTTTTCTTGACAAGGAAACTGGAGTGCTTTGTCATTTCCTTTTCCGGTGGGTTAAGGCAAGCCAAGGTTAAGTGACTTGCCTGGGGTCACACAGCTAGTAAGTGTTTAAGGCCAGATTTGAACTGAGGTCTTCCTGCCTCTAGTTCTAGTGCTCTATCCACTGAGTCACCTAGCTGCTCTAATTTGTGGAATTTAGCTAAAGTATACCACAGAAGAAAAAAATACATCTCTAAATGCATGCATTAACGAAATAGAAAAAGATATGATGAATGAAATTAAGAGACATATTTGCAAATAGAAGAACAAATAAACTCAAAATAAGCACAGAAAAGAAAATGTTGAAAAAGAGATGAAATATATACATTGAAAAACAAAACTATAGATCTAAAAAAGTGAGATTCAAAATTGGCTCTATGAAGAGGCAAAAAAAAACCCTAAGAAACCTTTAGCCAACCTGATTGAAAAGATGGGAAAATCAAATTAACCATTTTTATAAATGAATAAGGTAAAGTCACAACAGGAGAGAAGTGAATGCAAGTTTTCAAAACATGATATGAAAGCTATATACTCGCAAAATTAAAAAATAAAAGAAACAGAGAATTATCTAGAAATATATAAAATAACCAAGTTAACAGAACAACACCAGAAAACTCTTAATTCATTCTCAGGGGAAAAAAAATGAACTATCTGTAAAAGGACCAGGAGGAATGGGAGTAGAGTGGTACAGATAAATTTACAGGAGGATTTTATTAGATTTCAAGAAAATTAATATTTATACTGTACAAATTATTTTTAAAAATTGAGAAAAACAGTCTACCAAACATTTTTGTATGATAAATTTTAACTTTATTTGCTTATAATCTAATAGTTTACTTTAAAAACTAGAGAATCAGCAAAGAAACTAATTGAGACAATTAATAACTTGAATAAGCTTGTGGCTATAAAATAAAACTACAAAAATCAGCAGTATTTTCACACAGAAATAACAAAATCCAAGAGGTAAGGAAAAAAGAGAAGTCCTGCTCAAGATCATGTAGCCAGAGTGCCTTTTGTTTTCTTTGAGTGACTCAGTTTATCTCATTGAGCATTGCTGGGCCATGCCTGGGAGCAGAGAACTTCCCGTGTGACCTCTTCCGGGGCAGGAAGCCCAGAAACCCATGCCTGGAAGCAGAGAACTTCCTGTGTGATGAGTCATTGGGCCGGCTGAGGGGAGGTGTTGACTCCAGAGCCACGCCCTATTGGGAGTTAACCTTGTCTATGCTAGGGGGAGAGGCCAACTCAAGAACCAATTGGCCCTGGTCATTCAGGCAGCACTTGATGATGTCAAAAACTCTATAAGAGTGGAGAGGACAGCTTGAAGAGTCCTCTTTCCTTTTCTGGTTGGTGCAGCAGCGGTGGGGAGCGTGACTCTGGGCCAGCCCTTGCTCTTGGGCCGAGCCCAGATGTTGGTAACTATAAATTGTATTGGGTCTGTCTGTTGATATTTGTAATTTGTTTGTATTTTGGTTTTGAGGTTCGGCATTCTGGTTCTTTTCCCCCAAACTAAATGAATATTCTGAACCTCAGGGTGCTGGTTTTTATCCCTGAAGTATGTTTCTTGATGCTTGTGTATATGCTCCCCTGAACTAACTGAATGCTAACTGAATGCTGGCGTTTTTCCCCTGAACTAAATGAATGTTGTCTGTATGCTAACTGAATGCTGGATTAAAGTAAGCTGGTCAACCCCTTCACCGTGCTTTCCTTGTTTAAGCAGATAAAAAGAACCTGTGCTTTCCTAGCATGCCAGCAGCCTCCTGGGTGCTGGCTGTGGGGGGATCTTACACTCCCACAGGAGTTGCTAGCCGATTGTTAAAACAGATCATTAAAAAATTTGAAAACAAATCTACTAAAACATCCTCAATACCTATATAAGTACAATTACAAAATGTTCCTTTAAAAATAGAGAATAGGGGCAGCTAGGTGGCGCAGTGAGTAGAGCACTGGCCCTGGAGTCAGGAGGCCCTGAGTTCAAATCCAGCCTCAGACACTTTACACACTTACTAGCTGTGTGACCTGGGGTAAGTCACTTTATCCCAATTCAAAAATAAATAAACCAAGGAGTGAATAGATAGATAAATGAGTGGATAGATAGATAGATAGATAGATAGATAGATAGATAGATAGATAGATAGACAGAGAATAACTTAAATAGCTGGAGGAATGTTCATTGCAAATGTTTGGTGTATGACTATAATAGAAATGACAAAGATAATTTACACATTTAGTGCTATATCAATCAAACTACCAAAGGGATATTGTACAGAGTAAGAACAAATAATAATAAAATTTATTTGGAAGAATGAAATATCTAGAACATCAAGGCAAGTAACTATGTGTGTGTATACATATATGTATGTACATATATATGCATGTATGTATGTATAAAAGAGAGCAAGAGTGAGAGTGAGAATGAGAGAGAGAGAGAGAGAGAGAGAGAGGACGAAAAGTACATAGTACCTCTCCAGATTTCAAATGGTATTGCAAAGCAGTAAACACCAAAACCTTTTGGTTCTGTTTGTTTTTAAATAGACAAATATATCACTAAAGCAGATTAGATAAGTAAGAACCAGAAATAGTGAGATGCAGTAGGCCAGTGTTCAATAAACCTATGAATATAAATTATCTAAGAGATAACTCCCTATTTGACAAGAATTTCTGAAAAATGAAAAGCACGCTGACAGAAATCATGCTTAGATCAACATCTTCCACCATCCCACAACAAATTAAAAATGGATATTGGACCTGAATTTTAAAGATCAGACAGGCATGTGAGTCAGTAGATAGGGTGCAGCACCTAGAGTTAGGAAAATCCAGCCCGAGCCATTTTCTACTGTGTGACCCTGGGCAAGTCACTTAATCTCTTTCCTCAACTGTAAAATAGGGATAATAATAGCACAACATCTCAGGATTGTTGTGTGGATCAAATAAGATAATAATTACAAAATACTTAGCACATTGTCTGGCACATAGTAAGCATTCTGTAAATGTTAGCAAGTAGCATTAGTAACAGTAGTAGTAGTAGTAGTAGTAGTCGCAGCAACAGCATTGGTAGTAGTATTGGTAGTACTATGGAAAGTAGTATGGAAAGATACAAATATCTTCAGACTACCTGACTTTAAACAAAAGAATTAAAATGGACTAGACTATGGTGTCAGGATATCCCAGATTGTCTTCTAGGCACTAAGCTGTTCTCTCCTATGTGGATATTATCAACTTCGTATGGGTAAGAAAGGCGAAGAGAAGGCTGCTTTCATCTGGATTTTACCTATTTGAACATACCTCCTGAGAGATCTTGTGGTTACTTCCTACCTTCCATTCGATGATAAAGAAAGTCAAAGACATGAATTATCTACAAGTATTAGTGAAGACCTCATTGTCTTCAGAAGACACTAGAATAATGGAAGACTTGGACTGACTGATAGATTTAAAGCTGTCAATTGAAAAGTGATAGTTTTCAGAGCTTTAGTTAACAACATAGGTCATATAACATCTCAACAAGGCATAAGCACTAATTCAGAGAAGACAGATACTATCCTGATTTGGTCATATATACAGATTTTTATAATCTAAGGATTTTTCCTATGATATGGCAGTATCCCAAATTTGTACTTTGCTGACATCACTAAACCATCCAATGAACTTACTCATGCACATGTGATTTAAAGGAATCGGAAAGCAAAGGTCAAGATATTTCAAATCACTTTGGAGATCAGGTGGCACATTGGATAGTGTGCTTGACTTTGAGTCAGGATGACCTGAGTTTAAATCTGGACTGTCTGTGTAACCCTCAGTAAGTCACTTAACCTCTATTCATCTCAATTTTTCACTGTAAAATGAGGATTATAATAGCATCTGCCCTGTCAGGGTTGTTTAAAGATGAAAATAGATAATAATAATAAATTGGTTAGTACTGTGCCTGGCTCACAGTAGGTGTTATATGAATGCCATTTATCTATGTATTATTATTAAAAGCAACAAACTTTCAGAGACATACCAAACTACACATTCACCAATATTGGTCTCTTTAGATCCACACAAGGCTTTTTTTCTCTTTTTATGCATACAGAAGCCAGCTTTGAAAGCATGCAAGCATGATCACCAGAAATCAATTGCATTTACCTGTAGAAGACTGACAATGAAATTAAAAACACAATTCATAGGCTGGACTCCATGATTTTGAAGTGGGTTATCATTGAATAATTCAAAGACTATATGTAAGGATCGAAATTCCAAGTATTAATTGATAACAGTCCATTGACGTATGTCCCAGTTCCTGGTTAGGTGATTTGTGTCAGGGAGAGGAAGCTGTATTAGACAATATTGAATGCAGCACACATTGCAGGCCAGGGAAGACTGATGATCTATCTCAAAGACCACATGTACCTCAAGTTATGGTCATATTGAAATGTGTGAAAGTTCTTTGACATATTCAAGGAGATGGGCTATAGTCAAGTAGAAGTGTAGCTCAGAGTTTGGACTTCTACCCAAAGGCATGAAAATCCTGTTTCATTGAACCACACTCCTTTGGCTCAGATGCCATCTGTAGCAAGTAGACAGATGAAGATAGGTGAAGAGTAATACAAGCCAATAAATAAAGGAGTGATGTGAAAGAACACCAGTTCCTGCTACTTCTAGCACCGTATGGTCGATACAATGGCATAAGGTCCCTCATTCCATGCATGGTACCAGCAGATAGTTATGGTTAGCATAGTGTGGCAATGTCTAACCATAACATTTTTCTCTATGGTCTTGGAAGCATTACGTGATGATTTCTGACATATGGTCTGAAAAAGGATCCTGGAACTCATAAGAAATGGATTGTAATGGCCCAAGGGGGCAGAAAATGACACCAAAATGTGTGAAATGTGTGCAAAGAGAGGCATTACCAAGTTATTCTATTCATTTGAAAAATATAATCAATAGCAAACCTTTGGAATGTGCCTCCAATGATTTTTTTTTATCTCAAGAAGGAGATAGCAAGTCACTGAGTCAATAAATGCTTATTAAATCCTTATTATGAGCTAGGTACCATATTAAGGTCTAGGGATAGAAAAAAAGACAGAGAGAGATGATAGATGGATGGAAAGGTGAGAGATGAGTGGATAGCGTAGGATAGGATAGATAAATAAACATATAGTCCTTGCTCTCAAGTGAAAATGCCAGAGACTTTGCCATAATTATAATTGCTTATCTATATAGATATTAATTGTTGCATTCTTAAGTTATGCTTCTGTTTTGCTACTTTGCAATTGTGATTGTCTTATGTTTATGAGTTATGCTTACTATGAATGGATTTAGTTGCTATTTATTTGTATTCATACTAGTGATGATATTTATATTTGTTCTTTATTAATTTATCATATTACAGATAGTCAGCTTTGTTTTGTGGATTTTTTTTCCTTTGGTTTTATGTGCATGACTATTTACTTGCATACCATGTACATGAATGTAATCTAAGGGTACAAATGTGCTAAATCCTGAAGCACTCTATAAAGCAAGGTTCCATATTGTGCTTGTTTATTGAATGTATTGTTAGTATTCATTTGTTTCAAATAGTACCATGACATGATTATCTGGACCAAAAAACCTTGATATTTTAAAGTGTTGATGGCTTTTTTATGTCTGTGCTATGAAATTGTAGATTTCAAAAATGCCTCAGTTGATTTTCCAAGTAATCGAAACATTTCTGTCCCCATGGAGGATTATATCCTTTCACTGCTGGTCTGATATCTGAAAAGTATTATCGAACAGACATCAGCCTCCAAAAATGAAGAAAAGACTGTCCCAGAGTTCACCAGTTTGGTAATGTCATTTTCAACTTTGCTTTAGAGGCTTCTGGGAAGAGGACATAAAGATCATCCATCTTGAGTATGACATGAAACAAAGAAAAGAAGAAAGGTTTGAGTTATATGATCAGTTTCTGGATACTAGTTTACCAGGTGTTTATTTGGATGCTGTGCATTCTATTTGTGGGTGGGAATTTTAAAAGTGAATAGTAACCCTTCCTCTAGCTGAGAACTTAAAGGGTGAGTCTGCAAGGCAATTGGAAGGAGCTTTGCTTCACCCTCCTTCCCTTGCCTGTTAAGGAGGGCTTAACTCAAAGTTCAAATCTCTGTTAAGCTGGTCAATGATCTCTTTCTGTTCTGACCCTTTGCTCTGAGAGAGGATTGGTGCTCAAGAGAAGAAGCAGATTCTCTTTCCTATTATAGGGAGCTCAAATGGCTATTTTTCCTTACAAATGTTGTGTTCCTTGATTGTTTAAATATTTTCTTACACAAATCTGTAATTCCCTTTATAGAAGAGAAGAACAAGTGGCCCCCACATCCAAACTCAAGAAGAAGTGTTATTATGCCTTTAAAGGCTCAGGAGACATAATTCCTGGAGGCAAATGAGAGACTGGGCAAGACAAGTTTCATTTGGAATACATTGCGGAAGCCTGGCTTCCTCATATAAGAATCCCTTCCCCATAATTAAACCACCCCCTTACTTTTATTTATTATCAAAGAGCTGACAGAGAGAGAGAGAGAGAGAGAGAGAGAGAGAGAGAGAGAGAGAGAATAATATTGTATTCTGGGGTGTGATAGAAATGTTTAACAACTAGCTCTCTAGGTAGAGAAACATACAGGACATACCTTTTAAGTTTAATCTTCATTATTAACACTTTCTTGAACCTAGATAGTAAAAAGATAATCAATCAGGCCCTTATTTGTAGCATTTACTGGTTTCCAAGGTGTACACATTTATTCTTGAAGTTTAGCAATCAGATCTTGAGCCAGTTTGAGCTGGCTCTAGCATATCCTGGTTTTTATATCTATCGCAACTATCTTTCTATCTATCATCTATTTATCTATCAACATCTATCATATATATATATATATACATATATATATGCATATTACATGTGTGTATATCCATGCATGGGTGTAATTGAGACCTATGATTTTATCAGCATAAGTACCTCCCAGAACCAACAACTCCTTTGTAACCTGTAGTGTTAAGAGTTGTCCGTAGTCCTGAGAGGCTGAGTTACCTAGTTTTACAAAGTCAGCATCTTTTATTATTCTGCTGCCTTTCAACACAATTATATAACCTCAATCAAATCAGATCACATGGCATTTTTAATTAATTGTACAAAATAAAAGTAAGTTTTCTTTGTGAGACATTTATTTTTAAAGGGCAATTTTAAAATCCATCCTTTTACATCTGTGAAGGGTATTTTGTAATATTTTCCTTTTTTAGCGTAGTCATTTTAACAACATAAGCATTTCCTAATATACTCACCAAATTAACTTCTCATGTAACAAAGGGAAACCTAAGTAAAACTGGATGACCCAAAGCCTCCATTGCCCTTTGAGAGCATAGACAACATTCCAATAGAGTGCTCCTTGTGTGCAAAGACGTTTTGTCTTTGTAGCCCCAACTCTTAGCATGGTGCTTGGAACATAGTTGGCACTTAGTAACCACTTGCTAGATTGGATAATATCAGATTGGAAAGGAGGTAAATGCTTGTTATCAGCTGTTCTCTGAGACCAAAACTTCTCATAATAATCCATCTGGGTTTACCTGCTGCAATCTATTTATCAATACTTCTTCCTGAAATGGATCCATTTGTGAAGCACATTGTAATTATCCCTTTACCCAGAAAATGGATGCAAAAAATTGAGTGCAGCCAAAGTGGAAAGCCTTTAGAAAGCGTGCTTGTGCCTCAAAAACTAATTTATTTTAGCCAATCCTGGCAAATATATGCATTGGGATTTTTACTTCCATTCCCTAATAAAAGCTGTGGATTTCTGTTAAGCTCATTCTCTATCTTTAGACCTCATCCAACATTTTTCACTAATCTTTTGGCTCTGGTTCCCCTTTCCAGGCACAAAGTTAAACCCCACCTACATACCTAACTCCTGGCAGACCCTCCCTTTTTAAAGTTCTCCTCTTTCCCTCATGGATCACTGTACTAATTTTCTCCCTCAATGCAATGGTTAGCTTGGTTACCTTCCCCCATACTCCTCTTTTCTCCACAATTAGGACCATGTGACACCTATGTGTACAGTTAGTTAACCATATCTTAGAATCTAGGATCAGCTGGTATCAAAGCACTAAAAATGTATACCTCTCTGGAACCATAACTCAGGTGGCTCAGTGTTTGTACCACCTTGCTGTTGATCTCTCTCTAATCTTGCACCAAATTCTGGCCTCTAGATTTGTTCACTGTGACCAAGCTTATAATTTGTGCCCTCCTCCCACTAACTAGGTCTAATGTGGGGTAGAGGTTAGGGTGCTAGATCTGGAGTCAGGAAGACTCTAATTCAAATTCCATATTCTACACTTACTAGCTGCATAACCCTAGGAAACTCATTCAACCTGTCTGCCTCATTGTCCTCATCTACATAATGAGGGTCTTTGGCCCAATGAATTCTGACTCAGGACAGTCTCCTAGTCATTTAGTTTCAACATTAGAACAAAATGAGACACTTAAAGGTCATTCAACAATGTCTAAATAAATTTACTTCCCCAGAGTGGTAGATGGATATTCAACAAGGACTGGCTTGAGATCCTTTGGTTGATTCAGTGGAGCCAAGTTCCATGTGATTCACCAGCCAAGCAACTGAGGGCCCCTCCAACCCCTCACATCTACTTTGTACCTGGGCCATGAGGAAATGATGACAGCAGTATGAACTCAGTCTCTTGAGCCAACCAAAAACTCTAGGAAAGATTCAATTCTTTAAAGAAAAACTACACTAACCTACATGATGGGAGGGGTTAAGATATTGTTCCTACCAAAATCTCTAAAGTCTCTTCTAGATATGTCTGTGATTCAATGATCCTATTACTTAGAGACCAAAGCCTCAACTGATATAGTAGTCGCCTTGGTCCTGAGCTCCCCTCCCATGCTTATTTTTCTCAGGTCTCCCCAGGCCTGGAACCCTTCCCTAAAGCCTTAGCACATGCAGTTGCAGGGTCCCCACTGTCACCTGCCAGAGCTCTATAACATCATCTCCACTTCCTTCTATTCTGACCTACTTCTTTTATTCTTCTTTTTATCAATGACTTCAACTTTCTCCAAACTTCTAGAACAAGGTCTTGTATATGGAGCTCCAGATCCAAGGCAAACCCATCATCACTCAAACTCAGGAAATGATAGTCTCTTTGTGGCCTCCTTTGTTCTCCTTCTATGTCTTAAATATGAGTTCCCCCAAGGTTTAATTAGCCATTTCTTTTTCTAAATTCTCTCTGCAAAACCTGTTTTGTTATAAAGGATAGAACTATTTTTTCTATCCTGATTTTTCTCAAATTAAGATTTCTAGTCCTGCACCTCCAGGTGCCTAAAAGATAGTTTCATTCGTGGGTTCCATTGTCATCCCAACTTTTACATGTGCAAAGATAACTTGTTTCAACAAGGGTGCATTAAGTGGCTACTATGGGCCAGTCATACTAAGTGCTGGAGATACAGCAAGAAGATGAAAAATAGCCCCTGCACTGAAGTAGCTTACATCCTCCCCTCTGCCCAACCAGAAACAACAAACTAAAACATAGAATTTCTGTTAAAATGGATTTCTTTCTGGGAGGAGGTTACAAGAGAAAAATTAGGTTATATAAAAACAAAATATCAAGAAAAACTCATTTTAAAGGTTTCTCCTCCTGATTTCATTATTGGGGTGATAGCACCCTAACTTTCCTACTCAGTCAAGTGATAACTTCACGATTTCAGTCTTCTCTCATTCTTCAGGCTGAAAAGGATCCTCAGGTTTGTTACAGCAATCTGACCAAACATTTATCTTGTTCTTTTTGGCTCTTTTTACAATGCATTCAATTTACGTTATATTTCTTTCAAATAAGTAAGTGTTCATGCTAATGTAGCATATAATCTGGAGCCATTCTCCCAAGGCCCACTCACACTGGCAGGTTGGGTCCCCAAAACATAGAGGGATCCCTCCCTCTCAGGGTTTTGGGTGAAAGGCTTCCATCATCAATTTCTGGTTACTTGAATCTTGAATTTCAAACTAGCTTTCTCACTTTGTACAAGCCACACAGGGCACAAGCAAATCCTCCAATGAATCTGAATCGACTTCCTATCATATCTAATTGAAATACTTTGATGGCTTGGTACAATGAAAATATCCAGACCTTGTTCATACCTAATTCAGACTTCCATTTAAATCTGCAGTATATCTATATCTAGATAGGTATATAGAAATATAGACAGAGATAGATGGATAGATGATAGATGGATAGATAGATAGATAGATAGATAGATAGATAGATAGATAGATAGATAGATAGATAGATAGACGGATAGATGGATGGATGGATGGATGGACGGATGGACAGACAGACAGATAGATAGATAGACAGACAGATAGATAGATGGACAGACAGGCAGACAGATGCTAGCAAACTCTGCCTCTGTTGAAGGCAGCTACAGATGAACACTTAGTCACATACCTGAGAGCTTGCTTGTGCTAAAGGACTTAGTTGTGGCAGAGGGGACTGAATGAAAACTCTAAACAGCAAAATTCTCCAGTGTTAATTTATTATTTTTTACCTAGTTTAGATTTTATTTTGTTGCTTTTGCTGTTGTTGTTTTTTGGATTTAACTGCAATTAGTCTATGTTAGGAACATAGTTGTTTTCTTTTCAGTTTTAGGTCTGGAAACATTTATATAAAGCCACTATTCCAGTTTCTTGCTGGCCACATAATCTCTATTGATTACTCCTGTCCTCCACTTCTTGTTTCTCAGGCTCCTAAGCATCTAGATTTATTTTATCCCAAAGTTTCAACTTTCCTTGGCAATTGTAATCTCCCTGAGATAGGAGTGAACCCCAGTGAGGGTCATCTCCCAACTGTCAGAAGAAGTAAAGAGGAGTAGTAATTGGTTACTCTTTGCTCAGGGGGACTTAGTCAGCTATAATACATCTCATAACTAAACTAGAAATGCACATTTCCTTCCTAGGGCATGTATCCAAGACCTAATAGAGATCTTCCCTAGACCTACAAAAAGTGATGATCACTATTCACTCCTACTTATTTGTATGTGTACAAATGATACTGCCAAAGGGAAGTTAAAATTATGGACAACATTTCCTAAGTCTGCCTAGCACTGTAGGTGTACAGATTGTTTTCCTCACTTTGCCCGCTAAATGTAAGTGACATAGAAAAAAAAAATTAATTTGGGATCTGAACAGCTAAGTAGGTGGCATATAAGAATGGGATTTAAACTTATGGACAACATCTTCTTTTTCATTTATTTTTAATTTATGAAATAAAAAGTATGTCCATAATATAGTACAATAAAAAGATGATTGTACATGAAACTGCAGCTCTACTGTGCACAACTTTCTATACCTTTCAAATATACCACGAATTTATCATGTAAATTTCTTTTTCCTTTTATCCCTTTCCCTCACCTTTCCCAACCTAGAAACAGTATATGTATATATGTAAAATTAATCTATACATAATTCTATTTATCAGTTCCTTCTCCAGATGCAGTCTTTCTTCATATGTCCTTTATACTTAATTTGGGTTATTTATGATTCATTCTTAAAACAATATTGCTATTACTGTATACAATGTTCTCTTAGCTATGCTCATTTCACTCTCATTTCACTCATTACTTCATGCAAGTCTGTCCATGTTTTTCTAAAATCATAAAATATAAGGATGACAGAATCCTGGCCTGAGATAGACTGCTCCTAACAAAGGCTAAGAATGAATTTCTCAAGAACTTCGCAAATTTAACCAAAAGAGCTTTAGCAAAAAGGATAAAGAAGAAAGAATACTTCTTGTGTATCAATAAACATTTATGGAGTGCCTAATACATCCCAGGCACTATGCTAAATGTGATTTATATTGAAGTTAGCTACCATAAAAAAACCAGATACAGAGAAGGAGTTGAGATATTCACAAGATCATAGGAAAACCCCAAGAGGAACAATGAATAAGAACCATGACCTCAAATTTCTATACACAAATGCTCCCAAATTAGTTAACAATAATAAAAAAAGCCTAGAAGTTTCAGCACAAGTAGGCAAACGGGACCTGATATATCACTGAAGTATGACAGAATGAAACCCATGACTTCACTATGGCTCCAGGGGAGTATACCTCATTCAAAGGAAAAACGATTGATTAAAGGGGTTGAGGAAGCATTCCATGTTAATAAGGTGTACCTTGTGAAAACATCTAGGAACCAGAGGGAGCAAATATGGCTGTGGTTGTTACTGCTGCTGTAATTCTTGTTGGTGGTCCTTATTTTTTGAAGAGGACCAATGACATCATGGGGTGATGTCTTGGCTTACTTGTGAACTGGATTTAAGTGAGGCAGAGTTGCATAGAGTCATCAGCCTTACTCTCTTTTCCAGCGTAATTGAAGTCCAGTGGCAGGACAAAGGGCAGAAGGACTGGTGATGGCCCCGGATGCAGAGGATGACTTCGGCATCTTTTCTGTCTGACCAAGCTGTAGGCGCTCTATGGTCCCTGTTTCAATCACCTTCATGGCCATTAGAATAAATTGCTTTCACCCACCCATTTAACTGGGGGAAGTCTTCACATGATTGCGGTTGACTGCCCCTAACTCGCCAGTGGGTTGGAGGCTTGTTGGTTAATTTTAACCTGGTTTAGCCCATCTGTTGGGATGGGCTACTGGAGTGTGGGTGCTGCACATGCTGCAGTTTCTTGGAGCCACAGCTGAGAGTTGAGTGCCAGGTAGACCCCAAAAGCAGATGAGCAGCCCTGAGAAGGAGTCAGCAAGCCTTCACCCCAGAGGCTCTAATCCCCCCTGAGCACCCTGTACACCCCATAAGTATGTTGTACCTACTATATTAGTGATATGGGACTTCAATTATACAGGCACCTGACTGCTAGATGTCTCTCTCAAAGCAGGGAGTAAATAGGGGAAGGGAACAAGGGCAAATATGTTTCAAGGTCCCACATGCTGTGATCATGTGCCAGGCACCATGCAGAGTAAATGCACCAAGTAAAAACCTCATAACCCATGGAGCTAGATAATATTTTTATCCTTATTTTCCAGCTGAAGAAGCTGAAGCCAACAAAGCTTGTGACTTGCCCAGGGTCACACAGCTAGTAAGTGTCTGAGGCCAGATTTGAACTTGTCTCCCTGACTCCAGGCCTGGTGCTTTTTTCCCCATATGACACAACTTCCTCAGTAACATTGTGGCTTGCTACAATGATGAATTTCATCCATCAGAATCCTAACAGAGCAGTCCCAAAGGAGAACATGATGGAGCACCAGAGGAGTCTTGTTAAGGGCCTGGTGTTCTCACTGTTTCCTGCAGTCTGAGCTGGCCATGGCTCCCACATTCTGCCACACACCAAAGTCTAGCAGATCCTCCATCTATACATAAACAAGATTTCACCTAAATATCACCTTCCTCTTTAACCTAAAACTGGGGGATTGGCCAGAGTTAATCTCTGGTGATTAACCCCATCTGTTTTCATCCATGGAACTCACTGTTAACAATTATTGGCGAAATACTGGTCCCAAAGGAAAATTTTTATGATTTTTTTCTCAATGGTTTTAGCATCAACCCTGGCAGTATATTTAAAATAGTCATTTGGAGACTAATTCTTCAGGTAGACACTCATCAATTTCTATTTGTATCCCCAGTGCTTTGACATATACACACATACACACACACACACACACACACACACACATATATATATATATCTTACATTTATTCAACCAATTAATCATCCACAGACCCTTTGCTTTTTTATCTTTTCTTTCTACTTACCATTTTATTTCTATTTTCCCCCAGACATCTAATCTTAATTGGGACCCCCTGGCCTTGCTAGCTCTCACCCTTCTTACCTTCCATCCTAAAGAAGAACACCCCCTGGGGAGAAAGGTAAGCAGATCACCCCTACAAGAGAAGGCATATGCTCTATTCTCACAGCAATCCTGATGTGCTGGCCATTTGACACAGTAGACATTATGTACTTTCCATCTCATCCCTATCATTTCTTCCCTGGGTGACCCACCTCAGTGGGTCATTTCATTGCTCTGGGGCTCAGTTTTCTCATGCATAAAATGGGACTAATAACATAATATTTGTACCACTTGCCTCACAAGGTTTTGCGAGAGAAACACTTTGTAAAACTTAAAAAGAGAATAGAAACAACCGACAGCTGTCAAATAGTGGGATGGGCTCTTAAAAGAGGCGCTGGGCTTCCTTGCCTTGCAAGTCTTCAAGAGATGCTGGTCAATGACTTCTGAGGCATGTTTTAGTGTGGATTCCTTTCACTTGTTGGTTGGACCAAATGGTACTCCCAGTGCCTCACAGCTCCTTCCACAATGGATCATTGATCTGGAGCTGGGAGTTCTTAGAGGGCATCCAGAGTAAGCCCCTCATTTTACAAAAGAAGAAAGGAAGTACAAGGGAAAGGAAATGACTTGCCTGAGGCCGCACAGGAAGTAGCAGAAGTAGAATTTGAACCCAATCCATCTGGTGCAGCACTTTAAATGATTAACAAAGGAAATGAGCACAGTGAACAATAAATAAACGAAGCTCTCATAATGCTTTTTGCTATGAGATGTGATGTGATGTACACCATTTCTGAATATCTAGTGGGAGTAGCTATATTCATAAACACTTGTTGGTTAGTCATTTTTTAGTCATATCTGACTCTTCGTGATCCCATTTGGGGTTTTCAAGGGCAAAGATACTGGAGCAGTTTGCCATTTTCTCCTCCAGTTCATTTTACAGATATGGAACTGAGGAAAACAGGGTTAAGGGACTTGCCCAAGGTCACACAGCTAGTAAGTATCTGAGGCCAGATTTGAACACACAAAGAGAAGTCTTCTTGATTCCAGGCCCTGTATTCTATCCACTGAACCACCTGGCTGCCTATTCATAAATACAGGGTGTCCCCAAAGTTTTTGAGGACACCCTGTATACCTAGGCCACAGAGATAATATTTATAAAATACTTATCACAGTGTGCAGTACATAGTAGAAGCTATTTAAATGTTTGTTTGTTTGTTTTCCCTTCCCCTCATACACTTAATGACACAAACAAAGTTCGGCTATTCTTTGACTTTGGTAATGCAGCCCCTTTTATGGAACTCATACAGACAAGAAGGAAGGTGAAATGGGAGGTACTAAAGTTGAAATAAATCAGTTCTAGGAGCTTCATCTGACCTCTCCTATTCCTGCCTTTGGATCACACTGAGGTTTGTTCATTCTCAGACAATGAAGCCTGAATAATCACAATTATGAAAGTGGCATGAAATCATTGGATGATTTCCATTTTATGTTCCTGTAGTCATGCTGACATTTCATAATGTAAGAATTAAAGTGAGTGCTTGTTCTGGAGCATAATGATCTCTATGGAAAACTGACCATTATTTGGACATAGGATTAGAGGTGGAGTAATCACAAACCTAGGGTAGCCAGGTGGTGCCATAGTGGATCGAGTGCCAAGTCTGGAGTCAGAAAGACTCATCTCCTTGGGTTCAAATCTGGCCTCAGACATTTACTAGCTATGTGACCCTGGGCAAGACACTTAACCCTGTCTGCCTCAGTTTCCTCATCTGTAAAATGAGCCAGAGAAGGAAATGGCTTCCCTAATCCTTTGCTACAATTGTTTGTTTTCCTTTAATTTATACATTAGTGAAAAGAACACTGGCTCTGGCATCTCATGACCTGGATTGAAATCCCCTCTGACCTTGGATTAGTCATGTAATCTTCACCTACCTCTGTTTCCTCATCTATAAAAATGAGAGCCTTCTGGGCACCCTTCCCACTCCAAGTCTACACTTACAGTGGTTTACCAGTGTATGGGGGATAATCTTCTATGTGAGCCATTGAGAGTCAGCCTCGTTTATTTACTATGTTTGTGTCTCTGTTGTCTAGAACAGTACCGAGCAACTGAGCACTTGATCGATGCTTGGGGATGGATTGATCACTGACCTTGACAGATTTGTTTTCAAGCATTGAAAGGGCTGTCTGCTGGAAGAGGGATTAGACTTGGCTCTGTTGGTCTGAGGAAAACAAAAATAACAGAAATGCATGAGGAGGCAGATTTCTGCCTACGTAGCTATTATTAAGAGCTGAGCCACAGGATGGAGGTGAACAGTAGCCCATAGTTTTCAGTTTGTCACAGAAAGAAAAAAACAACTGAGTTTAGGTGAGCACAAAAAAACCTACTTCACACTGGGCTGCTTCCTCAGGAGGTCAAGATTTTCTCCTCATTGCTCTTCTTACAAAGGCTGGAAATTTACATATCAATTAAGTAGTAGGGGAGATTCTCATTCAAATTGGATTAGATTGTGATTAAGGCTCATTCCAGCTCCAAAACTGCAGGATTAATAAAAATCAGTCTGGTTTAAGACAAGATTCCTTAAAGTTTGTACTATTTCAATGAAGATTTCAGAAATGAGGGTATTAGTTGCATTAAAAAAAATCCATGATACCTAACTGATGTGATCACCTCCATTTGGTGGCTCATCTATATAAATACTAGTTAGTAATAGCTGTGAACAAAGGCTAGCTAGCAGTAGCTGGTATTTATATATAGTGCCTTAAGATCCGTAAAATATTTTACATATACATGTTATCTCCTTTGATCCTTACAATATCCTTGGAAGGTGGGTGCTAAAGAAGCTTAAGACTGAGAGATGTGACTTGCCCTGGGTCACACAGCTAATAACTCTCTGAAGGATATAATAATAATAATAATAACAAACAACTAATATTTCTATAGCTCCCACTATGCTCTAGGCACTAAGTGCTTTATAATTATAATCTTATTTGATCCTCATAACAATTCTGGGTGCTAGGTGATCTTATTATCCCCATTTTACAGATGAGGAAATTGAGATGAGCAAAGATTAAATGACTTACCCAGGGTCACACAGCTAGTACATATCTCATGCCAGAATTAAAACTCAAGTCCAACTGACTTCAAGTCCAGTGCTCTATTCACTACTCCACCTAGTTCTCCAGAGATATTTAAGCACTCTGTCTGTGTTTTAAGCCTGGGGGATTTCCAAGATCAGCCTATTATTCCAAACTAGCCCCTAATACCTCACATCTTCTCATGTGGAGCCAGAAACTTCATCTCTATACAAATGGAAAGCTTCACTTTTTAATGTTCAATGAAAAATAAAATGGAAATTGAGTCCCCCCAATTTGGTAATTCAATTCCATATCAGAAAAGGTAAAATAGTTTCTTCCTCCTACTTAGATCTGTTTCCATCTTAGAATTATCTGAATATCCTGAAAGAGGACATATACACTTCTCCATTTTTTAGATGTCTTTTGCAGAAGCGTTATGAGGAGCAAATGAGATAATAGATACAAAACACTTTGCAAACCTTCAAATGCTATATAAGTGAGAGTTATTATTGTTGCTGTTAGCCTACAGACATCAGGCATCTTATCTAAAGATGATCTCATTCCCTGAGCTCTCTACTATGCTCCTGGTGAGCTCAAATAAGGTTTATAAAACAATACAGGAGTGTGTTGGTTAATATTTAACATTTAGTGCTCTCTAGAAAAAAAATATGCACATACACTTTTAATTTTAACTTACACTGTTCACACTATCATAAGCCTAGACAATCAAAACCAAAAGTAAATCATGCCCTGTTTAAATGTTTCCACTGCAAAGTTAACAATGGACTCTTGAAAGCTGGTTAGAGCTGGCTCCAGCATACTTGTGGTTCTGCCCCCTAGCAAGCCTATCTTTACATACTTCTGAACTTGGGTCTATGCTTTTTAGATAGATGTAACCTTTTCCCAATGAGGCCAAAATAATTGGAGAAATGAACCTAAGAGATCAGAGCTGAGTTGCCTTTGTACACTCAATGGAAATGACAATGATTGCCGCATATGGGACAAGTGATCTTTAAAAAATCTTTTCCAATGTTTAATCAGCTGTGCATTTCAGTAATGCTCCTAATACTGTTTCAATGCTTGTTAATGGCATTTGGAGTGGGGAGAGGATAAGGGAAATATATTACCAACCATAAAGAATATAACTATTTATATTAGGTATGGGCTGCCATTTACACGCTCTCTTTGGCCCACATTCAGAATCATTTTCTTCTTTTGAACCAAAATGTGACTATAAACCACTGTTTTATACAAGTCTAGTACAGGTGCCCCTGTGTTCAGTGGCTGTTATGGGAATATAAAAGCTATTTCAGTCTCCCTTGGAAAGTTAATTTGCTGTTACTCTAACCACAAGCCACCTGTGATTTTAACCATGGGATGGACTCCAGACATTGACATTGAAGCCTGAAAAGTTGTAGTGTAGGCTTTTTACACTTTCTGTATAATTAAATAGGTAAATCAGAGTGATACAAACAGAATTTTCTGTGAGCTTCAAGAGAAATGGTCATTTCCAAGAATGGAGGAATGCATGAAAGGGAGGACCTTGCATCACAGAAAAGGCAGGATTCAATAAGCAGAAAGGGAAGAGAACATTCCATATATTTTCTATGCAAAGTGTTATTTCCAACACAGGAGATTTAGTGTCACTGGATTTTTTTTTAATTCAAGATTATTCACACCTCCAGTTTTAACTCTTGATTTATCTCTTAGGGTATATGCCAAATTACTCAGTACAGTAGGGAGCAACTCAACATAGAACAACAGAACTCAGCACAATACAACAAAACTCAACACAATGTAGTACAATAAAATACAACAAATATCGCTTAAGTAGCTATGGTGAGCAAAGTTTTGTTGTTGCTTGGGCATTTTTTTCTCTTGTGTCAGACTTTCTATGAGCCCATTTGGGGTTCTTTTGGCAGAGATACTTGAGTGGTTTGCTGTTTCCTTCTCCAACTCATTTTACCCATGAGGAAACTGGGACAAACGTGGTTAAGTTACTTGCCCAGGGTCTCATAACTAGTAAGTGTCTGAAGCCAGATCTGAACTCAGGAAGAGGAATATTTTTGACTTCAGGCCTGGCAGATGCCTCAAGTTCTTAATCTCAAGTATGCTACAATCCAAAAGGAAGATAATTCAGAAACCTGAGAAACTATCCTATACAGTATTGCCTGATGCTCCCTTGCAGAGGTTTAAGGAAAGTGCCATGAGAGGTCTGAGGTCTAAATATATAAAAAGAAGTCATATTGAGTTAAGGCTACAAAGGAACATGGGTTAAGTACCAAGAAATATGCAATTTACTCTGGAAGCAATAGGGAGTCAATGAAGGTTCTTGAAATGAGGAGTTACATAGTCAAGTTAATGTATGAGATTATTTTGGAGGCAGCATGCCACAGGTCACATTGCTACATCATATAAAAATATTAAATTGATGTTTAAGTCATCCATAGTTCACCAATGTCAATCAGTCAGTCACCAAGCATTTATTAAGTGCTTAGCCTGTGCACAGGCTAAGCTAAAGGCTGAGCACTTTCCATACAAAGAAAGACAAAAACCAGTCTCTGCCCTCAAGAGGTGCCCATTCTAATGGGGAGGTAGCATGTAAACAAATAAGTACATGCAAGATCTCCTCTGAGTAGAGGGAAGATAGGCACAAGCAACAGGCCTCCTAAAAAAGGTAGAATCTAAGCTGAGTCTTGAAGGAAAGTAGAGAAGCTTAGAGGAAGATCTGAGGAAGGAGAAGATTCCAAATGTGAGAGATAGTCATTTAAAGGTATAATGAGGAATGATGCTGTGTGAGTCTGTTTGTGTGTGTGTGTATGTGTGTGTGTGTGTGTAAGAGCAAACAGGCCAATGTAGCTGGACTCTAGGGTGCATAGAGGGGAATAAATCATAAGAATATTGGAAAAAATCAGAAGGTTTTTGGTTATAGAGTGCTTTAAATACCAAAGAGAAGACCGTACAACTTGGTCTTGGTGTGAGTGGAAGGTGGATTAGAGTGGGAAGAAAAACGAAGCAGAAAGCCCAACATGCAGATTATTGCAATAGCCCAGGTATGAGGTGAGGAGGGTAAGTCTAGAAAGATATACATATGTGTATGCAGGTATACATATGAACATGCACACATACATGCACACAGATAGATAAATGGATAAGTAGATAGATAGATGAATAGATAGATAGAAAGGAAGGAAGGAAGAAAGGGAGGATGGAAGGAAGGAAGGAAGGAAGGAAGGAAGGAAGGAAGGAAGGAAGGAAGGAAGGAAGGAAGGGAGGGAGGGAGGGAGAAAGAAGATATGACTGGAAAGATAATGATTTCCTCAACAGAAATGGAAAAGTTTGGAAGAGAGGAAGGTTTAGAGAGGAAGCTGAAGAAATGAGTTCTCTTTTACATGTGTTGTGTTTGAAACATTCAATTTGATATATCCAAAAGGCAGTTGCTGATGGGGAGCCTGGAGCTCAGGAGAGAGATATGAGTATTCCCTTCATTAGTACAGACTATATCCCATCTATGACTTTTCATCTTGCAGAGTTTCTATCTATGTCTTACCAAAACTCGTCTATGAGAGATCCACTCAATACACTGGGATCCTTTCTCTGAGGCCTTTACCAGTCCACGGGTATCAATGCAGTGTTCAGACTACCCATCTGTTTTCTCTCATTTTTGCAACATGACCACCTTACCCTCTTTTCTAATCACCTACTTCCTGGATACTTCCTGGTGTATCTTCTATGATACTTCCTGGTGTATCTTCTATGCTACTTCCTGGGTAAAAATCAATATTAGTAATGTACTGCAGATGACTTGAACCACATATATTGGCAGCAAATTCACTGCCTTTTGAACCACCTGAAATCACAATTCTTCGGAGATTGGGGTATTTTATGTTATGTATGAAATAATCACCAAACCTTCCCTGAACATTGTACTAACTGAATCCCAAATGCAAAGTAGAAAGGAAAGTGAAACAGATAGTTAAAAGTAAGACATGTGGATTCCATTCAGAAATAATGGTGTTTCTGAGATGAAATCCTATTTCCTGACAAAATGATGGAGTGCAGCTATCATCTCAGGCCATAAGTAAATCCTGAGATTTATCTTTTCCAAGTTATGTGATCTATGTTTCTTGGTTTTAAAGGGAAGACCTTTTATAATGGATTAATGTAAAGTGCTGCTTTCAATGGACTCTGATGTTTTATAGCAGATTCCCTTCAAACACTGGAAATAACTTTGCCCAATTCCACAAATATACATGAAACAACACCAGATGGATGCCAAAGAGAGGTTGATGATCATGTCTGTTTAGTTCTTTTTTAGCTTTCAACTTTAAAAAGTCTGAGTAAGCTTTCTGTATGTGTCAACATTTTCCTTGTATTATGGCATCTGGTTCCATGGAGATAAAACTAATGTCTGTTTTTTGTTAATTTCCCTTGGGTGGTGGTGGTGGTGATGGTAGTGGCGGTGGTGATGGTGGTGGTGTTGTTACTGTTCTTCTACAGTCTTCTTCCCCATCTCACCATAAGTGGATGCCATTACAGATGATGGGATGGTGATTTGTTAACAAACTGTTAACACCCAGTCATCTCTTTATGAAACGTGATCACCTGTCTTTGATGGAATTAAAAGGAGATTAGCCATTAGAAAAGTAAAAGAATGCCATGGCTCCTGGAGGCTTTAAATAGCTAAGCCCTGGTGACTGTATGACAATCCTCAAAGTTGGAAATTCAAAGACAGTGTTAACAGTCAAGGAAAATTGAAGCTCTTTGTGGGGTGGGGGTGGGGTTGGCAGGAGGAAATTGTCTCCTGCATTGGTGATTTAGCTACCTTCCCAGACAATGTCACTCTGCAACAATTCTAGAGAGACAGCAACCAAGAACACACACACACATACACACACACAGACACACACACACCCACACCTGTCTAGACAGGCATGAATACAGAAAGGTAGTCACTTGAGGCTACAAGTCCTCAAGGAGCATGACTCTTGGAAGCAGAAAGCCATCTATAGAATCAAAAATATGTTAACACGTGATATGCCATTATGGCAGACTATATCCCAAGTTTCTGGGGAAAACCTTGTTTAGCTATTGTTCTTACTATGTCATTACTAAATGCTTATACTAAGAGTTAATTGTGCCTACTGGCTGATTGTTCATTTGAAGCACACTGGTAGGAGCCCAGATGCATAGCATAGCCTGGAGCCTAAGAGTAGGAGTCACACTCCTTGGAACTCAATCTGCAAGCTGGTTGGGGAGATGTACCAAATGGTGTTGTATTAAGAGAGGGGTGGGGTCCATCATTAAGTAGGTGATAGCTTCATTGTATTGGGCCCTAGTCAGACCTCATCTGGACTACTGTGTTTGGTTCTATGTATTACAAACTAAGAAAGACACAAATAAGTTGGAGAGTATTAGAGGAGGGCAACCAGGATGGTGAAGGACTTGGACCCCATGTTACATGAGGACTAGCTGAAGATGATGGGCATGCTGAGCATGGAGAGAGAAGACTCATAAGGGATATGATAGCTGTATTCATATATTTAAAGTTCTGTCACGTGGAGGAAGGATTGGTCTTGTTCTGTTTGTTCCCATTTATCAGAGGTAAGAGCAATGGGTATATAGAACTCATCTGTAAAATGAGAGGATAGAGTTAGAAGCCCTCCATGATCCCATCCAGTCCTAAATCCATAATCCAAGATTTATTTAGAATAAAACAGTATATGTAATTCATCATTGAACTTCATCCAGCTAATGAGTAACCATTTTTCCATTTTTTGCAAGAGTATCATAATTAAACCTGGTCATGAGCCAGAAATTTCCAGTTATTTTGTAATCTACTAACATTTCTGCATAGGTACCTCAACTGGCTAATAGTATTAACTGATCATCAGTATGTGTAAACTCCATGACTTCCCTTCATAGCCTGGAGTTCTTTATAGCTTGTGGTCTCAGCTGGTGTGCATCTTGGTTCGGCCTTTACCTTCTTTTCTGAACTGGGGCTCTTCTCACTCTTAAACAATGTCGTTGACCTGGTATGCACAGTGTCTCACTCAAAGTATCATCTTTTTTCCAACAGATGCCTGGGTTTCAACATTATTGAGCTATTGTTCCATGGAGTGGTTTCTTTTTGTGCATCTTTACAAACAGCCTTTTGTATTGACAGGATGGTTTCTTTTTATCCCTGCCTCTTCGTATCTAGAAAATGAATATCTTGATCTCTCTTCTGTGTCTTTCCTCTAACTCATTTTCCCATTTCTTCATCAGCTGGGGTACATCATGTTCAATCCTTTCCATCCTTTGATTACGTCTCTGGTTGATTTTAGATCTCTCCAGTGTTCATTGACCACCAAAATTTCTCAGCAAAACCCTGTCACTTTGCTAAATTGACAGCAAACTCAGCCAGTGTTTATTTTTTTATTCTGGTTGATTAGAATGCAGTCTCCCAGACACCAGCTTTGCATTCCTTTTTATCAAAGCATATATTACTCATTGGGCAGCTAGATGATACGGTGGAGAGAGCACTGGGCTTGCTCAAAATCAGGAATATTCATCTCCATGAGTTCAAATTCAATCTCAGATACTTACTAGCTGTGTGACCCTGGGCGAGTCAGTTAACCCTGTTTGCCTCAGTTCCTTATCTGCAAAAAATCAGCTGGGGAAGGAAATGGCAACACTCCAATATAATTGCCCCCCCCCAAATAACCCAACAACAACCACAAATGGGATCACAAAGACTCTAACACAACTGAAATGACTGAATGATAAATATTACTCATATGACCATGTAGACCATAAATAGCAGAAAATGATCTGCTACACTGCTTGGACTGGTGGGCATTTTACATCAACTACTGTTACCTCTGTTCTTTTGGCCTTTCACTTTCCTTTCTTGATTCTTTGCACAAGAAGATTGCTGTGAGTGAGGCTGCATCTCTCAACATGCTCTGTGTGTGTGTGTGTGTGTGTGTGTGTGTGTGTGTGTACTTTGGTCTTCTGATTTGCTGAATGTAGTGAAGAGGACAAAGTAATCTCAGAAGATAAGAGGCAGGTAAGAGATGAAAAGCTCAATTAATGAAGTGCAAAGACATATCTATACTCTGTTATCCCTGGAAGTATGAAAAAGTTTCCCCAATGAAATTGGCAGAATAAGTTGACATTAACTGTCCAAGTTTGACCACATTCCTGGTGGATGTGGAAAAAGCTGTTTGTCAGATGTAGGATATTCAAGGCAGGGAATACCTTTGTGGAGCATGACAACTGTAGTTCTACCAGAAAGCATCATAGGCATAGGGCAGGGAATGGGGGGGGGGGGTGGAGGGCAGGGAGATTTCTCTCTCCTCCATCCCACATCAGCTAGAACATCCTACAAGGGAACTATATGCCAAGTAGGAGACATCACTTCCAGATCCACTTCTGGAATGGAATGAGAGAGAGGGAGAGAGAGAGAATCAGGTCCAGAAGCAATTTCAAGAAACATGACCTAAAAAGCTAAAAGCTGACTCTGAAACCAAGAGAGAAACACCCCTGGCAGTCAAGATGTGAGCTGACTGAGGAGCAGGCCTGGAGTCAAATCCAAATGACCTGACTGGGACAGATGCTGCATCCAATAGAGAGTAATGTGAAGACCCCACAAGAATGGAAAGAGAGCACAGGCCCTGAAAAGCCAGAGGTGTGGGCTGCCTTGGCCACATATGAACTATGAATTTTTACCTAATATTTCCACTGACAACGTGTGTATTTGTGGAAGATTGTGCTCCAGAGAGTGTTTGGAGGTCATTCTCAGATCCCCCCCAAGACCATCTGAAATCACACAGAGGCCGAATTATTCAAGCCCAGATAGTAATTTGTCCAGTTATCAAATGAGCCTTTGCTAAGGTGTTTGGGACAGGTAATTGACAAGGGTGGTGACCAAATGCTTCCATCTCTAGATGCAAATTACAGCTGAAGGAGAATTGGGGGAATATTTGCATTAAAATCCCTACAGTAGTTCAAACATTACTGCTGTCTTAAAGGAATTTTGCTTTTAACTGTGTGTTTGCTTGTGTGTGTTTATATCCAATTCAATTAATCACAGTGGCTGTGTGTGTGTGTGTGTGTGTGTGTGTGTGTGTGTGTACCTGACATCTACCTGGCCTGGAAAAGGTCAGGTTGCCAAGAAGGCTGAGAAAATGAAGCAACCTAAGAGTATAGGAAAATATACTACAAGAATGAACAGGCATATTTGCATTTTTTTATAATATTGTCAGTTACCTATGTTTTATCAACATTTTTCCATGATTTTCCAATACTATTATGTGTCATGAATTTCACTGTGCTACATTATACTTTGCAGGACACTAGCTGTGTCACCACGTTCTATTCTGGGGGCTATGGCTTAACAAGGCAGGATTAGGGCATTTGCCCAACTATTTTCAAGCCTGTGCCTCACCTTGGTTACATATATCCCCAGGATTGTGTGGAGAAGATTGTGGTTAGGGGAGGGAGGAGAGATCATGAAGGAAGTATCATTGCCTGCTCTTCCCTCTCCTCAATGATAGAGCTTATCAAGTTAGCATTGGCAGGAAAGCACTCACCTGGCATTTCTAAATGGATTTGCAATGCAATTTGTTAGCTTGGCTCAAAAATGAATGAGGATTTTTTTTTTTTACCTCTGAGGCAACCAAAAGAAATACTGGATATGAGGCAAGGAATCCAAATGGATAACCTCACTCTGATTCCCAGAAGCCTACTCAGACCTCTGCAAGGTCGGAAATGCTTGTTGAAGATACTTCCACGGAAATAGCTTTGCTTCTTTGACATTTTATGGAGTGATGGTTATTGACTACACTGAATAAAACCTTTAAAAAAAGAGATGTTTTTGTTCTAAAAGTCTGCAGCAATGCTTCTGTACTTGTCTGGGGGAGAAGAATTTATTTCCCTCACACTAGGTTAGCCTTGCAGTACTGATACTCGGGGCATGCTAGGATTGTGGAAAGATATCAGCTGTGCCTCAAGAGACACTCAGCTAGTGCCAAAGGCTCTTGGAAGCCTGCAAGTCATGGTATTGTAAATTTGGGGGAAAGCAATTTTCCAGGGAGGGCACTCATCTGCTACCTTTCAAGGAGAGAGAGGGATCAATGGCCTTCTGCTCAGAATCCTCTGAGAAACATACATGATCAAGTTTGCATAGACCTCCTGATGCTACCTGCTTCAGTACTACCATTATCCTTGGTATAAAGCTAATAGTTGGTGGTTGTTGTCCTTCATTCTTGAAGAGTACCAAAATGACTTCTCTATGCTAAAGTCAAGTTTTGGTGTGTACGACTGTGGCTGATCAGGCCAATATGAGCTCAGAATGCTCTGCCACAGGTCAGGCATAAAAAGTATGAGTGAACACTTGGAGTGAATTCTCTAAATTTGTGAAGCCTGTGTTTTGTTTGAGCTGTTTCAATTCTGCTTTGCTCATAGAGCACAGCACCTTCTCTGATGTGGGCATGCCATACTGAGTGGTCCTGTACCAGTGTCTCCCATGTCACACAATCAATCCAAAGTTCTTCAGAGAGCCCTTGAGAGTATCTTTGTATGGCTCCTTCTGACCACCATTTGAGTGCTTAACCTGTGTGAGTTCTCCATAAAATAGTCTTTTTGCCAGTCATACATTTTGCATTTGAACAACATGGCCAGCACATTGGAGTTGTTCTCTCTGAAGCAGAGTTTGAATGCTTGGCAGTTTAGTTCAGGAAGGTTCAGTGCCTCATACTCCACTGAAGAATGGTGGCAACCAGCAATGGATAGGTGGAGTTGGTGGAATACAGACAACCACATCTGCATACTTTTCTAGTCAATATACAACTACTGAGTGCCTACTATGTGTCAGGAATTGTTCTGAGTGCTGGGGATACAAAGATAGGCAAAAAAAAAAAAACCAGTCCCTGCCCTCTACAGCTCAATCTAACGGGGGAGAAAATATACCAACAACTATGTACAAGCTTTAGACAGGATAGCTTATAGATACTGAACAGAGAAAGCACTAGAACTAAGGGGCATCAAACCAACCATTGTGGAGAATAATTTGGAACTGTGTCCAAAGGGCAATTAAACTCTTTGACCCAGAAATACCACTTCGAGGTCTGTATCCCAAAGAGATGAAAAAAAAGGAAAAGGACTTTGTGTACAAAAATATTTATAGCAGCTTTTTTGTGATGGCAAAGAACTGGAAATTGAGGGGATGCCCATCAACTGGGGAATGGCTGAACAAGTTGTGGTATATGAATGTAATGGAGTATTATTGTACTATAAGAAATGATGAACAGCTGGTTTCAGAAAAACCTGTAGAGACTTACATGAAATGATATAAAGCGAAGGGAGTAACGAACCAGGAGAACATGGTACACTGTAACAGTATGAAGGTCAACCATGAACGACTTAGCTGTTCTTAGCAATACAATGATCCATGACAATCCCAAGGACCCATGATGAAAACTACTCTCCACCTCCAGAGAAAGAACTGATGCAGTCTGAATGCAGGTTGAAGTATACCATTTTTCACTTTCTTTACTTTTTCATGGTTATTTTTTCCTTTTGGTCAGTTTCTTCTTTAACAAAATGACTAAAATGGAAATTCATTTTACATTATTGCACATATGTAGCCTATATCAGATTGCTTACAGTCATAAGGCAGGAGAGGTGAGGGAGAGAAGAAGAAATTTGGAATTCAAAATTTTTAAAAATTGAATGTTAAAAATTCTCTTTACATATAACCAAGAGCAAATAAAATATTATTTCAAAAAAAATTAAAGGGGATCAGAAAAGGTTTCTGCAGAAGGTGGAATTAATTGGGACTTGAAGGAAGACAGGGAAGCCAGGAGGCAAAGATGAGGATGGATATATAGTGCAAAGATGCAGATGGTAAATGGAGTATCTTATTCCATAATCTATTTGGATAAAATCGTAACGAGACTCTAATCCCTCTTGTTTTATTTCCCCAAAACTACAAGAAGAATCCATTCTGGAAGGCTGTTGGTTGTGCCCGATGCCCCAAAGCATTAAGATCTATGAAGAATATGGGCTCATGTAGCTTTACAAAGCCAGGCTGAAGGAAAGAAAATTTTCTATTTTTTCAGAAAGTGAGCTGAATTAGGTGAGAGGTCGAAGAAGACCTGTGCCCTAAATGGATCCTTGACCTCACTTCAAATACCGTTACTCATATTGTTTTGCTACTTCTCAGTCTCACCCTGGAGAACTAAAAACCAAACTTAACATTCTTTTCACAATGCCAGACTGCCTCAATTAGAAAGACAGATGAGAGAGAGAGATAAAGAGAGGATAGAGATAGAAGATAGAGAAATAAAAAAGAGAATAGAGACAAATGAATAGATACAGATATAGATAAAGAGAAAGAAAGACAGACAGACAGATAGATAGATAGATAGATAGATAGATAATTATTAGGAAACCTGGGATCTACTCTCTCAGCACTTTGGCTAAGCCCCAGGTGCCACTCTTATTTTTGTAAGCACTCCTAATATGTGGTTTCAGTTTCTTCTCCCATCAGAGACCTGAGAAATTCAGAAGCAGTTACTCTGACACTTTCCACACTTTTCCAATTACATCCTTTGTCTAGCTCAAACTCCTGCCAGTGTTTTAGTAATTCTATAATATGCCAAGTCCAAACTTCCACTCATTTCTCCTAAGTTATAGAGGAGTACTGTCTTTAAAAATTTCTGAACTTGGGTCTATTACAATTCTGTCATTTGGGAAACCAACACTTGCCACTGCCCATGGATAAGGTGCCCATTTCTGACTTGAATATATATCTCAGATTTTCTAATGCAAATTGCCCCAGCTCAAAAAAACTTCCAGTTATCAACTCCTCATTCTCAAAACAGAGTCTAAGGATCAGTTTCCAAGTCCTATCTTCTATTGTCATTGGATTGGAACTTTTTAATGATTAAATATTGACTCATTTTTTCCAACCATCCAGTGAATGAATAATCACTCCTAACCTCTTTTTAATAATCTTCTAATATCCCTTTTTTATACTGTCAGTCTATTCTTAAGATTAAGAAACCTTTGGATATCTCTATATCCATTACTCTATGTACATTTGACAACACACTTCCTACATGCCAGCTTCCATTTTGCAGCTAGTTGGTTCAGTGGATAGAGTGCTGAACCCAGAGTCAGGAAGAATTGAATTAAAATCCTACTTCAGATATTGACTATCTGTGTGACCCTAGTATATCTCTGAACCTTTGTTTCCTCATCTGAAAAATGGGGATAATATTAGGACCAATACAACCTCTCAGGGTTGCATTGAGGATATGATGTGATATTTTCAAGGGCTCTTTAAACCTTTTACTGCTGTATAAATGCTAACTATTCAATTATGTTTTTCAGTGAGTCATAACATGAAAATTGCATTTAGAATAACAATATTGCTAACCTAAGCATTAAACTTACAGAATATGTAATAAAAATGGAATGATTGTTACATGTAATTAACATGTAAAAATAAAGCAGTGATAGAAATATGCAAATTGATGCCACAGTAAGAAATGAAATGCACGGAATCATCTAACATCCAGTACTGTGACAACATTGATACACTAACAATTAGTACCTGAATAATACACAACACCTCTCACTCACACCACATACTCATTAACATTTTCTTATCAAGCTCTCTTCTTCTTAGAGCCATCTTGTCGGCTTCCATTGCGCCATGAGAGCCAAGTGAAGGAAGAAGCAAATGTGTAGGCCGAAATGCAAGGGGAGAAAGATGAGGCAGAGGTCCAAGTAACCAGACTGCACTAACCATGGAGGCCACAGGAGCAGAGATGGAATGACTCTTGGTGACATTCTCAGGAAAGCAGAAACCATCAGGAGATATCACCCACCCAACGAAAGATCCTACCATCTGAAAAAAGGACTCTTACCACCATCTTACCACCTCCCTGACTGAAGGACATGCCATCATTTAATGAAAATTCCACCAGCCTGACTCTTGACTTTGGGCCATGGGACTTTATCATTCCAGACTAATTGTTTTCTTTGTGGCTAAGTGTAGCACACCCGTATAATAAATCCTCAGTACTTTCTTGCATAAAAAAATTCTTATCAAACATATAGTTTAACATAATCACAGTAGGATTGTCAGGCACTTTGCATTAGTAATAACTCCATAAAGTCAATGAATTTATGAAAAATAAGATACCCATGAAAGCAAGAACAAAATTCAAGGAACCTTGGACAAGCCCACACATGTAATAATTTTGTGGAGTATTGATGTATGACATGTTATGTGAGCAATACAGCTCAGGTGCTCTTAAGGACAAGAAAACCAAACCCATATATAAATCTGCTATAGGTTTGTCACTTTATTAAGTCTGTATCTCTTTTGCTTCAATAGATAAACAAGGGGTACATTTAGAATTAACTCAAAAATTACTTAAAATTCAAAAACTGGGTATGCTTAGATACTATTCCCTGGAAAAGAAAAAAAACAGAGGAAATTTCTTCTCCCATAAACTATCTTTGCTCCCTTAATCTTGAACCTCAAATGTATAGATTTGGGTAAATGTTGCTGTTGCTGTCCATTAGATTTGTTTCAAATAATGAAAGAGAGAGAGAGAAAGTTAAATAGTGTGTCACTTACAATGTTGACCAAAACCAGTACCATATCTGTACTTCAAGAAATCAAGGAAAATGTAATGCTGATAAGACTTCTCTTACCAGTCACCATCAACCACCCCATACTGGTTCAGGATGGACTCAACTCCAATCACTCCTGTCCAGTCACTCATCTGCAGCTGTCTGTCTATTTCATGTGTGAATCATCAAAAATTTGGGTAAAAACCTTCCTCATCTTTCTCTGTCTATTGTTATCATAACCCACAAATTCCAACTGAATACCCCTCAGAATGCCTTTTCCACAGACACTTCTCCATTATCACTTAACTTTGCCATGATAGTTAACTCCCAAGAATCACTTTCTATGCTTAAATGCCCAGAACTTGTATGTAAAATCTCTGTAATCCTGATTTTCCACAACTTAAGAAGTACAAATGAATTGGAATATTATTAATACATAACAAATACCAAATACGAAGATTACAAAAACATGGAAGAAACACTCAAAAATATGTTAAGTGAAGAAAGCAGAGCCAAAGGAACAATACACACAAGAGTACAACTAGATAAATAAAGATAAAATATAGGCTGCATACAATGGACAACAGTGGTAGGCTATCTTTTCTTTCTACTAAAGATTAACTCCAAACTGTACAATTGTATATTGTCGTTGTTTTCAGTGACCAGGGAAATCATAGGTGATGTCTTGACTTGTGAGTGAATTGTATTTAAGTGAGTCAGAGTTGCACAAAGTCATCAGCCTCACTTTCTCTTCCAGAATCATCAAAGTCCAGTGGTGACTGGCATTGGCCTAGGATGCAGTAGATGACCTTGGTATTGCCAACGTCTGTCCAAGCTCTAAGCACTCTGCATTGCCTGCTTCAGCCTCCTTCATGCATTTTGGAACAAATTGTTCTCGTTCACCAATTCTGCCAGGGGAAGTGGTTGGAGTAGACATCCCTTTAACTCACTGACAGGTTTGAGACTTGTTGGTTACCCTCAACCTAGTTTAGATCGTCTGCTAAGATATTTTACTGGTATGTGGCCACTGTGCATGCTACAGCTTCTTATAGCCACAGGTGAGAGTTGGGTGAAGGTGGCTGCCAAAGGTGGATGAGGAAGCCTTCAAAAGGGCTCAGCAAGCCCTCACACCAGAGGTGCCAGTCCTTCTTGAACACCCCATACACCTCACTATGAGTTGGAATTTATATTTTGTGCAATTTCATTAAACTGTTTTTAGCTGTAGGAATAAGGGTTGTCTCCTTACATGGAGGATCTGAATGACCTGATCTAAAGCTAGAGAACATGGGTACAAAATTCAGCTCTGCATTTATTCCATATATTCCATTGTATAAGATCTCACTGGGCCTCAGTTTCTTCATCTGTAAAATGAAGCAGTTGGATTAGATAGCCTTTAAGGTTGCTTCTGGATCTTAATCTATGTTCCTATGATCCTACTTTAGGGGTGGTTTGTGAATTTGTGTTTGTCTTCTGTGCCAAAAAACAAACAAACAGCAAAACAAAAAATTATCAAGCCAAAAAAATTAAATAAAATGAGCAGGTTGTATTAGATGTATAAAGTTCCTTCCAGTTCTTAAACATATGGTCTATGTCTTATTTGTTCTTGGATATCCATTTTCAGTTTTTCTAATCATAATGATCAATTTTTGCAAATCACACCCTTATAGGGCTAGTGACACAGTGCTAGATTGCTAAGCTTGGAGCTACCAGTACCTGGATTCCAATCCTATTCTTGACCCTTGCTGGTCATGCGACTATGGGCCAATCATTTAATCTCTATAAGCCTTACAACACCTGCCCAACACTTATGGACTGAAGTAGCCCTGAGGAACCTCAAATTGGGATCCAACAACGAATAAATATTTTTAGCCTCAAATAGTGCTACATATATAGTTACTACATTTGTCAAGTGATATAAAATATTAGTAACAAAGGATGCAGAATGAAAAGTAATAATACACTACCATACAATACAAAGCAAAAATGTTGTGCCTTTACAATCCTTTGTCTACATTTAATGTCAGCTTAATGTAATTTGGCAATTAAAACAACTTCTCAGCTGCCAAATGAATGCTGCAGTGGAGGCTCTCTCAACACTTTTTGATCTTAGCAGAGGATCCCACAGGTTCATCTATCTTTAATCCTATGTCCATTTCAAAGTGCCTAACCCCTCATCTCTCACATGTATTGGGCCAAATATGAATTCCTTTTTTAGATTGAGAATCTTTCCCTTTCAGCTCTAGCTTTTGACAGGACTCTCCTATCACTACCCCTGCACCCACCCCCAGCCTATATCCCCTTGCAACTGATCAAAGTTAAAATGAACACAGGAGGTGGCAGATACCATGAGGCAGAAAGCTTTGGAGCTGGTGGTGTTGTGCCCGTATCAGCGCTAATTCATCTTGATTTATGAGCTTCTCCTCTGGAATTTACCCATGTGGGCAAACTCTGGGAAACTTCTTTTGTCCTATTTTCCCCCTGCCTGTGTCCTTGGTCAGGACACTGAAGGGCTTTGTTCTGCAAAAGCATTTTTAAAAGGTGACAAACCTCTCTCTTTGGAGTATTTAAATAATAATTTTTAAAAAGCTGTAATTAGAATATGGAATAACTTCAAAGTAGAAGAACAAAATTAAAGCCAATTTCCAGCATTCTAGGAGTTTTATCCAGGGATTTCTTGGGTTATCCCCTGCTCAGCCTCTAAAAGTACTTCCTATTTGATGGAATAGAACTTTCTCCTTGACATTATCCAGTTTGTTCATTATTTTATAGCTGAGCCCTTTCTCCGGTAAGAATGGTGACTTAATTCTATGTATGGGGTTGCTCCTCCAGGTTTTTGTGCTCCCATAAATCCTGTATAGAAAAAATAGTTCCTCATGCCCTGGAATTCTTCTTGCCTAAATAGGTAACATATTCCCTTCTGATTCTCTAAAGGATTGGTCTCCAAACTTTTTCAACCACTCACCTCAATCAATAAAAAAATTAAAAATGAGCATAGGCCTCTAATGTTAATTAATCTTAAATTTTTATAAATATACTATGAATATATTATGTATATTATAAAACATACACAAATTCAAAAGTATGAGTTAAAGATGAAATTATAAACTATTTTAAATGGGAATATCAGTGGAATAGAAAGCCATTTTGAGAGCATTGAGATTTGATTGAATGAGCTTGATTATATTTTACAAAATACCAGTTCATTAATAATTATTTTTTCATGAATGTAGCTAGCCAGCAGATGAATTTCTCCTTTTAAAAAATGCTTTTTAATGAAAGATACCCCATGTAATAATCCAACAATAAGTTAGGACACTTCTGTGAACATTCTAAATTTCCAGTGAGTCATGCTTGTGTGTAGATATGTATATATACACATATGTGTTTACATATATAGAGAGATTTATATATGAGCATATACAGAATAAATGCATATAGAATTAATAAAAATAGGTTCGAGGTGATTAAATATATGGTAGTTAGGAATCAAGGACTATTGCCATTGAAGGCATCAATAAAGGCTTCACATAGAATGTAGTGCTTGTACAATGTCTTGAAGGGAAAAAAAGATTTTCTGAGGTAGAAGTGAGGAGGGAGAAATTATGATAGTTCCTTCAACAAAAATAGGGAGGAATGGAAGAAGAGTAGGTTTTTAGAAAAATGTAACTAATTCATTTTTTTAACATTTTGTGTTTGAAATATCCCAGTTGCTGATAGTGATGGAGAATCAAAGATCAAGAGATAAGGGGTGAATATAGAGATTTGTGAATCATCTGCATAGAGCTAATAATTAAACCCATGAGAGCTGATGAGGTTATAAAGAAGAAAAATTATTAAGAACTTAGTTACAAAATGTTATCTACAAGGGATATAATGAAGCAGAAAAAAAATTGGTCTAGAGTCAAACATCAGAAGCCTTTTGGTGGGATTTGCATGTGGAAGCACATCTGTGAAACACAGGGTCACAAACGACATAATTCAGCTATTTGTCCTGGGCTCACAGTTAATCATTGATGTCATGGCCTTTATAAATGGGCTGCCTCCCTGATCCCTTGGAGAACTCACACATGCCCAGTGACCACAGCTAGATCATCTTTCTCCTAAGATGAGAAATCAGAGATGAACTCAGCTGGTAAAAGTCAGATGGGCATCTCTAGGCTAGAGACAACCATAATTTTATAATCTCTTTCTTCCTTAATTTGGATAAATGTTGCATGTGGGTCCTGGAACAGTGTTAGCTGTGACCCCACATTGAACCAAATATAGGTGAGCTTTCCCATGTGCCACCATGATGAACTGTCAGTAGAAAAGCCAAGGAACCTTGACTTTTCCAAATTCTTCATATAAATGAAGACATAGAATCTCCAAGTATACACAGTACTTTGCTATTGTTTTGCAACTGTATATAGAATGTATTGGTCAATTTTTCCCTCAAATTTAAGTGACTCATTAGAGTCCTTGATTGAAGCATTCACTCATTTAAACCACTAGGAAGGGACATACACACTGGATAAGAAGGAAATCTATTTCTATATGTCCCAAGTAGATATTTTCATAAGGACACACCCTGCATCATCAAAATCACATGACTTCCTTACTACCAGAATGTAAGGGAGAACAGACAAGGGCCTAGCTTAGCATAAAGACCAGATTACTGCTAGTAGCTTTTATTAGACATTCCATAGGGTGCCATTTTGAATAGGCATAGTCCATCTATATTGCCAGAATGACCCCTTTTCTGTAGTGTGCCATGTTCTTTTTGTTTGGTATCTTTGATATCCTTAACATCCTATAAATTTTTACTTTCAGACTGGGGATGGTTTCTGTTTCATATCCATAATTTTTTTTTGTTTCTTCTCCTAAAAAGCACCTATACTATTTTTACTTCACAGGTAAGCCTAGCTTTCACTGTGTGCCTGTGATACTGTACTCTCTTTCATGAATTTATATTTCTACATCCTCAATACCTAGTGTGAGAGTGATGTCAGAGCCACCCCTGCCTCATTTTGGCCTTGATAACTTAGCTAGCTGAAAATATGTCTCAATCCATCAATTACTCATAGGCTTTAGACTAAGTGCTCAAAGGTCTTTGAACTGTAATGACATTTGCACAAGAATCATGTTCGAATAAACTGAATAAACTTGGCTATATCCCAGAGATCATCTATAAATTATCAAGTTAACAAGGGATTAATTCTAAAAGTTGAGGCAAATATGCTTTCCAGTATACCTCCTTGGAGAAAGTGCCAGTTGGGATTGGGGTGAGGCAGTGGGGGAGGGAGGCTTTAGTTTTGTCCTAGAATGGTTCTCTTTCTCTTCCCCCTCCCTTTAGCTGGAGGAGAATCTTGCAACCTTCAAAGATTCTTACAGAGTTTTGACCTCTCATATTCCTTTCAGCATCCTAGCAGCATTCCTGAATCATCTGGTGACAGTATCTCTATCATAAGCCAAGGACAGGTGAATGGAAAGCCATAATGCTTAAGGAGAACTTCTTGAGTTCCCCATGAAGGGGAGAAAAGGACTTCTGGTATCTAGAAGCCATGAGCTAGCCCTTTACCACAACATCATCATCATCATCATCATCATCATCATCATCATCGTCGTCATCGTTGTCATCATCACCATCATTGCTAATATTTATAAAACACCTACTATATAATGCCTGGCAGTATGCTAAGTACTTGACAAATATTATCCCATTTGATTCACACAACAAGCCTGGAAGGTAGATGCTATTATTATCATCCATATTTTATAGATGAGGAAACTGGAGCAAACAGAGATTAAGTGACTTGCTCAGGGTCACACAGCTAGTGTATGAAATTGAATTTAAGCTCAAGAGGATGCTCTATCCACTGCGCCAGCAGCTGCTTCAATATGTGCTTTCTAAGCTTAACTTTTTTATGTACTTGGGGAAAGGTATGTCACAAACTTGGGAGGGATATTTCGCATCTGCTATTTGTTTTGTACTATCTCAGTAAATACTTCTTTTCTAAAATATACTTAAAACTCGCTAAATTGATTTTCAACTGGTAATCCAGGGGAAACACGCTGGTTGGGGCTCAAACTGATGGTTTTAGAGTATACCTACAAGGGCTCTTCTGGGGAACTTGTAGAACCCTGTTGCAATTTCTGGGGACCTGACTCATCAGTGAGAGTGAGATTTGGGATAAGAATTCCAAGGGCTCACATGAGCTGCATTCAGGGGACTTATTCAGGATAAATTTAAGCCATTTGATCATTTGGGAGGGGGGACTAGAGGGATTTTCCACCCAACCTTTCATTATGTAATTCTCTAGTTTCCAGGATCCACTAGAAAAAGAAATTGGCAAAATTTTTCACTCTTTGTTTTGTGTTATTATTTTAGTGATTTTTTTCTGTGTTCTTTTAGAAGTCAAACCCCCTCTTTTTGAGACAATTTTTGCAGATTTTTGCATTTTTTTGGTTCATTGTTCACATACTGATATTTGTTATATTACTGAATCCTGAATAAATAGTGATATTGAGGCAAATAGACATGTGGAGTTTGTGTCCTTAAGATATTGGTGCCTAGCAGTTAGACTAGAGCACACTATGATAGCTCATACAAGTTCATTTTTTAAAGTTTTACATGGACACAGAATGTTTGAATGTTTGCCTTATTTGTGACATGAGTGCACAGTGTATTGAGGATCTTTTGAATGGTAGGTTCATAGGATGATGATTGCCTGCTGACATAGAAACCCTTGAACAATCAACACAGTGCTTAATCTCTTTTCTTGAGAGCCTCACTCCTACTCGAGGCTATTGCATCTTACTTTCTTTACGTTTTAATTGAGCCTCGTTGCCCTATCATTGAGTGGATTGGGAATTCCAGTAAAAGTGCCCTAGTCATGGCAGGGATCCATTAAGGGAAACTGCACCAACTCTTTGTCATATGGACAGAGAAGAAATGTGTCTGCATCTCTTAGAGGATCATATATGGCACAGGGATCACTGGAGAAATTTGGTGTGCTCTCTGCAGAAAGGGATGCCTAGAGATTTTGCCTGAACCTCCAACTGAATGGTCTTTGAGTTTCACAGACTCCTTGTTAAAATAAAGGTTGTCCTTATTGTTGCAGAGACAAAGGAATTTTGCTGCACTCATCCAACTCTGAGTATGGCCCCAAAGCAGAGTGGGAGTCACGGTGAGGAGGACTTAGTGGAAGAGGAAAGGGAAAAGTTTCCCAGTCACAACCCACCAAAAAAAAAAAAAAAACCACAACAAATCACTTTGGCGTCTCACCTGAAGGTGGGGGGTGGGTGACTTTTAGTCTTAAATTCCATCAGCAAGAAATCAATGCAGTTTAAAAGTTCTTAAAGGGCTCGATTATCTTTTTGAAAGAGAAAGCTTTTTCTTTTGTTTTGTTTTCTTTTGTTTCCTTTTCTTTTCTTTTTAAATGATTAACCCTAGCCTGCATTATGAGTCCAGAGCAAGAGGCCTCTTTGTTGGGAAAAGGAAAGGCCAAAGTCCCTGAGCTCCCCTTGGCCCCGATGCCAGTTTTGAAATAGTTGTCGATACCCAGTAGAGTCCAGCTCAGAGGGATCCCTCCATTGGAGAGGAACAGAACAAGCAAACCAGCCCTCTGGAGCCATTGGATCAAGGCAGCTACGGGAACACAAAGCCAGGTCTGTTGGATTTCTCACCAGAAAGGGGAGGGACTGACTTCCAGTCTACTCTGGGTCCCTAATCCTTATGAAGAGAGTCCACACTGTAAGGGACCAGCCTTCTGCCATTCTTTTTTTTTTATTGTGTTTGGGTTGGTGAAGGTCCTTTTTACCATAATAATAGTAGCTAATATTTATATTGTGCTTTAAGTCTTGCAAAGCAGTTTACCAATATTATCTCTCATTTTATTGTTACTAAAACTCAGGGATGGTAGGTACTATCCTTGTCCCCATTTTAAAGATGAGGAAACTGAAGCAGAGGTTAAGTGACTTGCCTAGGGTCACACAGCTCATAAGTGTCTTGGACCAGATCTGTACTCACATCTTCCTGACTTCAGGTCCAGCGATTGGCTCACTGTACTACCTGGCGACATAAAAATCAATAACTTAGGAGGAGTTTGTAAAAAATGGCCTTTGCTTGTTAAGTTGTACCATCATGTATGTAGAAGTATGGAAGAATGTGAAATAACAGATTTGGTTATAAACACAAAGAATTTTCCTGAAAGCCTTTAGTATAAGGCACTGGGGAAGGTATTAATAGGGGCAACATTGAGGCTTCTCAAGTCACTAAGGAGCAACTTGGGATTTAACCTTTGCTGAACACACACCAACAGATTTTCTGAAGACAGTAAATATTAACTAGGGGAAGACTGTAAAAGTGAGATCAATGCTACCCCCATCCCATTTTAGCTTTGATACTTAAGTAGGTAAAAACATGCCTCAATCTGTCAATCACTCGACAGGCTTTAGACTAAGTGTTAAAAGGCCTTCAAACCGGAATGGGATTTGCACAAAAATCTTATATGGGCTTTCATCCAAATCACTGACAGAAGGTAGTTCCTGAAAAACATCCCTCAGAAGGAGTGAATCTTCCCAATGTGGTGCTGAATTTTTGGCATGATTAGTCATTTGTAATTTTTTTGAACATATTTCAGTGTGTCTATGACATCAACTATGTAGGCACTCCCTCTATCGGTGCCAACCACAAGCCCTGCATACCTTCCTTAGCTGATGTTTCATGAGATGCTTTAGACAGAAGGAATCATGGCCAACTCCAGGATGATAAACTTTGAATGTAACTAAGTTGATGCCCAGATGACAGGTGTAGACCTTCAAGGAGATGGTGTCTGAGGCTTTCCAACAAAACAGGCCCTGAAAAAGGTTCTCTTCAGCCAGCACATGACTTTTAAGAATCCAGGATGATTCCTGCACCATACTGAGGACTAGAGTGGAAGTTATTTGACCTTCCTTCCTGTGGTTTAAGATCTATACTTGCTAATTACTCTACCAAAAGAGTATACATTTCAAACATGGATGATGAGAAATTTATTCAGGGGTTGAGTCTATTATAACTGCAATGCCAAACTCTTCCCAGGACTTTACAAAACAATATATAAACGCATGAAATGCAGTCCTGGTAGTTTGCAAGAGTCAATAGTCCCTTGCAGGACCTTATTTACAACCAGGAAGAAATTTACTTATACCTTATCAGCAATAGTAAATGCTGCTGCCAGAAAAGTAGATGACAATTTAAGACAAATAAAGACAATTTTGAATGGCTTCAGAGAAAGCCACAGAAATGAATAAAGGACGAGAACTTGAGACCTAAGGAGAAAGTTTCTAAATTAGATGAATACTCTAAAGAAGAAAGGTGGACTCTGTATTATGTGACTGTTGGGCTAGTTATCCTCGTTGTTGATGGAATTCAGATAAAAATGGTTCTGAAAAGGACATTATCCTACTATAATTCACATGTGTTTGCTGAGCTATTGGACAGGTGGATAAAATATTTTATTTATTCATTGTTTTGTAATTGAATAAAAATATTGAGATGTAAGCTTCAGTTTTAAAGACTAACTGAAAGCATCATTAGAATAGCTTAAGACACAGGACAATAGACATGGACCACAATCTGTTCCCACATTGTTTTGATTTCTCCAATTGAGGTTTTCTATATTTTACACATTTTCATTCTATATAGACTACAGGTTATGAGATTTTAGAATGGCAGTATCTAGTAAAAATGGTGTTCTTTAACTAGCCAGAATGATAGTCAGTATTCATGGTGGGGCCCTGGCAATATAATAAAAATAACAATATTGCTAGAGATAATTTATAGTTTTAAAGTTATATCAATTAAAAACCAAAAGGAAGAACTCACTAAAATAATAACAAAATCCATTTGGAGAAAAAAAACCTAGAATATCAAAGAAAATAATGAAAAATAGTAGGAATGTAAAGGGGGTGGCAATTCTAGACGGCAAACTATATTATAAAGCAGTAGTCTTCAGAACCACTTGGTGTTTTTATTTAGTTATGTAAGAAAAGCAAAGGGAGAATTAGAAACAACAGAACACAATAACCCAGTGTTTGATAAAATATAAACTACTTGGGAATTAACTCCCTATTTGACAAAACCTGGAAAGCAATTTGGCAGATATTAGACTGAAACCAAAATAGATACTAAAGATCATTCAACAACAACATAAATAAAAGAGAAGCAAATCATATTCCTCTCTCAGCTATAGGCAAGGGATGTGTTATTAAACAAACAAAATAGAGAGACAATTAAAAAACAGGCCATTTTGATTATGTGTAATTGAAAAGTTGCTTCACAAAGATAATTAATGTATCTAGGTTAAGAAGGAAATCCATCAAATGGGAAAAAAAATTGTATCAAATTTCTTAGATGGGGTTTGATATGCGATACACATATACAGTGTATATCTACACACATAAACATATATACATATATGTATATGCACAAAAATGTATACATATATACATATATGTGCTCATGATGCATGTGTGTATATGTTATGATATATGCCTATGTATAGCTATATACATAGATACACATACATATATACATATACATGTACATATACATACACATGTACATATACATATATACATACACAAATATGGTAAAAAATTATTCCCTGGTAAATAGGTGTTCAAAGAATATGAATAAAACCCTCAAAAGAAAAATTGTTGATGATTAATAATCACATAAAAAACTGTTACAAGCTGCTAATAAAAAATAAAAATCAAAATCAAAACAACTCTAAGGTTTTACCTTCCACCCAGCAAATTAGTAAAGATGACACAAGATAGCCAGAGTCAATGTTGGCAAGGTTGTGAGAAGATAGTCATAGCACTGCATTGTTAGTGAAACTGTGAATTTGTACAACCACTTCATTTTTTTTCTTTTTAAATTTATTTTAGTATTGTATTTTTCCCCAATTACATGCCAAAACAATTTTTAATATTCATTTGTAAAATTTTGTATTACAAATTCTCACCTTTCCTCCCTCCCCACTCCCCTCATTGAGAAGGCAAGCAATTTCATGTAGATTATACATGTTAGTCATGCAAAATATATTTCCATATTAATCACACTATGAAAGAAAACATAGGCAAAAATCTCAAGCAAAATAAAGTTTTAAAAGTATGCTTCAATATATATTCAGACACTGTCAGTTCTCTGTCTGGGGACAGATGGCATTTTTTTATCCTAAGTCTTTCAGAGTTTTCTTGGATCATTGTAGTGCTGAGAATAGCTTAAGTCATTCACAGCTGATCATCTTACAATATTGCTGTTACTTTGTACACAACAGTTTCACTTTGCATCAGCTCATGCAAGTCTTTACAGGTTTTTTTTTTTCTGAGAGCATCCTGTTCATCATTTCTTATAGCACAAGAGTATTCCATCACAATCACATAGCACAGTTTGTTCAGCCATTGCCCAATTAATGGGCATCCTCCCAATTTCCAGTTCTTTGCCACCAGAAAAGAGCTGCTATAATTATTTCTGTACATCTACATCACTTTCATTATGTTTTTTTTAATCTCTTTTTGGATACAGACCTAGTAGTGGCACTGATAGGTCAAAGGGTATGCAGGGTCTCATAGCCCTTTGGGCATAGTATCAAATTGCTCTAAAGAATGGATGAATCAGTACACAACTCTAGCAACAGTGATTGTCTCATTTTTCCTACATCCTCTCCAAAATTTGTCATTCTCCTTTTCTGTCCTATTGGCCAATCTGATAGGCATGAGGTAATACCTCAGAATTGTTTCAATTTGCATTCCTCTGATCAATAATGATTTAGAGCACCTTATCATATGGCTATATATAGTTTTGATTACTTCATCTGAAGACTGTAAATATTTCCTGATCATTTATCAATTGAGGAATGGCTCCTATTTTTATAAATTTGAGTCAGTTCTCTATATATTTGAGAAATGAGGCCTGCTTCAAAACTTGCTTCAAAATTTTTTCTTCAGTTATGAATGCTAAAAATATTTCCCTCCAACCTCTCCCCTGCCCCACTTACTCTATTCTTTCTCTCCGTTCACCCTGTCCTTCCTCAAAACTATTTTGCTTCTGACTACAACCTCCCCCAATCTGCCTTCCCTTCTATCCTCCCCTCCCCTTCTCTTATCCTTGTCCCTTCTTACTTTCCTGTATGATAAGATAGATTTTTATACCCAATTGAGAATGTATGTTATTCCCCCTTTGAGTCAATTTTAATAAGACCTAAGGTTCACTCACCGCCTCTAGATCTCCCATTTTCTCCTCCATTGTAAAAGCTTTTTCTTGCCTCTTTTATGTGAGATAATTTACCCCTTTCTTCCTCTCCCCTTCCTGTCCTCCCAATGAATTCCTCTTTTTCAACCCTTAATTTTATTTTTTTAGATATCTTCCCATTATATTCAACTCACACCTGTACCCTCTACATATCCTCCTAAACTACTCTAATAATGAGAAAGTTGGGGTTTTTTTATGAGTTGCAAGTATCATCTTCTCACGTAGGCATGTAAACAATTTAACCTTATTAAGTCCCTTATGATTTCCCTTTTCTGTTTACCTTTTTATGCTTCCCTTGAGTCTTGGATTTGAAAAATAAATTTTTCTGTTCACCTCTGGTCTTTTCATAAAAAATGCTTGAACGTTCTCTATTTCATTGAATATCCATTTTTTCTCCTGAAGGATTATACTCAGTGTTGCTGGATAGTTGATTCTTGATTGTAATCCTAACTCTGGAACATCATATTCCAAGTCCTATGATCCTTTAATGTAGAAGCTGCTAAATCTAGTGTTAGCCTGACTGTGGCTCCACAATACATGAATTATTTCTCTCTGGCTGCTTGAAATATTCTCTCCTTGACCTGGGAGCTCTGGCATTTGGCTATAATATTCTTGGGAGTTTTCCTTTTGGGATGTCTTTCAGGAGGTGACCAATGGATTCTTTCAATTTCTATTTTACCCCCTGGTTCTAAAATATCAGGGCAGTCATCCTTGATAATTTCTTGAAAGATGTCCATGTTCTTCTTTTTTTATCATGGCTTTCAGGTAACCCAATAATTTTAAAATTATCTCTGCTGAATCTGTTTTCAAGTTCAGTTGCTGGGTTTATTTTTTCCAATGAGATATTTCACGTTGCCTTCTATTTTTTTGCATTCTTTTGGATTTGTTTTCTTATTTCTTGATTTCTCATAAAGTCAATAGCTTCCATTTGCTCTATTCTGATTTTAAAGAGTTATTTTCTTTAGTGAGCTTTTTTGTCTCCTTTTCCATTTGGCCAATTCTACTTTTTAAGAAATTCTCTTTTTTTCCTTCAGTCAATTTTTGTGCCTTTTTCCATTTGGTCTATTCTGCTTTTCAAGGGCTTCTTTTCTTCATTGGATTTTTGTACATTTTTATGCCATTTGGCCTAGTCTGGTTTTTAATTTATTATTTTCTTCAGTATTTTTTGTGTCTCCTTTACCAAGTTATTGACTCTTATTTTTCATGATTTTCTTGCATCACTCATTTCTCTTCCCAACTTTTCCTCTACCTCTCTTATTTGATTTTTCAAAATCCTTTTGGAACTCTTCCATGTCCTGAGACCAATTCATATTTTTTGTGGGGGTAAGCTTTGGATTTTGGAGCTTTGATTTTGTTATCTTCTTCTGGGGGTATATTTTGATTTTCCTTGTCACTATAATAACTTTCTATGGTCATTTCTCTTGTTTGCTCATTTTTCCCATCTATTTCTTGAATTTTAACTGCATTACAGTAAGGCTCTGTTTCCAGGGGAGGGTGCACTAACACAAGCTTTAGAGGTTTTGTGCAGTAGTTTTCAGAGATACTTCTAGAGACCTGTAAGTTTTCAGTTCTTCCAAGGTGGTATGATCAAAAGAGATATGTGTTTATTACCCTCCTAACTTGTGTTCTGGTCTATGAGTGACCACAAGCATTTTTTTTTCTGCTCCACTTCGCTGAGGTTACAAGCTCTGCTGTGCTAGTGCTTACCCTTTCCCTGGGACTGCCACCCAGGACTACAACCCAGATCTAAGAGTGGGAAAAGCAATAGTGCCCTAACTCCAGTTCCAGCAAAGAGACCCCTATAATCTCCTTCTGATCAGTTGTTCAAACCCCTTACCATTTGTGGGCTGAGACCTCTGGAAGCAACTGCTGCTGATGATGATTCAGTGGCTTCCTAGGCCTGCTCCTGGTTTGCTGGGGCCCAGTACGTGCTGGTGTGTCCCACACTGGACTGTGCTTCTCTCTTAGCCTTGTGTGACAGACCTTTCCTGCTGACCTTCCAAGTTGTCTTTGGCTAGAAAATTATTTATCCACATCCTTTTGTGGATTATGCCACTTCAGGAACTGTCTTATGGCATTGCTTAAAAGTCTTCTAACACATATGGGGAAATATCAGAGTACCCACCTTTTCTCTGCCACCTTGGCTCCACCCCTGTATAAGTATTTTAAAAAACAATTATGCAAATAAAGTGACTAAACTATTCATACTCTTTGATGCAGTGATTCTACTATTAGGCTTATGCCTATAGGAGGTCACTGATAAGAAAAACCCCTTCATTTACCTCAAAATATTTTTAGCCACTTTCTTCATATACCAAAGATTGGGGAATGGCTAAACAAAGTATGTGGCATAAATGCAATGGCACTTATTTATTAAGCACTTGATTGTGAGCCAGACATTGTGCTGAACAGTGGGACTACAGATACAAACAAAAAGACAGTTCCTGTACTCAAAGAGCTTAAATTTCAAAGAAGGAAGACAACACGAGGAACTGAAAATTGTGCGTGGGAGGAGGATGGGAAAGGGAAGATAATCATTTTGGAGGAAGTAAAGAAGAAGTATAGGAGATATGGACTGAGCTTGGTTTGAAATGAAACAATGAATATGATGAAGACAGACAGGCATGGAAAGACTTAAATGAACTGATGCAAAGTGAAGTAAGCCAAGCTAAGAAATCAATATACATCATGACTATAACAATGTAGTTAGAAAGACCAACAACCATAAAACAATAAAAAAGTGGATGTTATAAAATTGCATAGAACAACATGGCCTCAAAGAAGAGGTGTGAGAAAACAAGTCAAGTCAACAAGATTTACTAAGTGGCTACTATGTGCCAGGCACTATGCTAAGCACTGGGAAGGTAAACAGAGGAAAAATCAGTCCCTGCCCTCCAGGATATCACAGTTCAATAGGGGAGACAAATAAACTATGTATAGGATATTACAGGAGGGTCTAGAACAGCTTCTTGAAGAAGGTGAGATTTTAGCAGGGAAGTCAAGAAATCTGGGTGATGGAGATGAGAAGGGAGAGAATTCTGGGAATGGGTGACAGTCAATGAAATCTGAAAGTGGCTAATACCACTGGATAGCAGAGTAAGTAGAGGGAAATAGTGTGTATAAAGACTGGAAAGGTAGAAAAGAGCCAAGTTACAAAGGGTTTTAAATGCCAAGCAGAGGACTTTATATTTCAGCTACTGGAATTTATTGGATAAGGGGGTGACATGAGCAGATCTGTGCTTTGGGCAGATCAATATGAAGAACTAAGGGAAAACATCTCTTCCATCCCACTTCCCCATATTTTTTGTAGAAGTGGGAAAGATTTCTACAGGTGTGGAACTTATATATTTTCAGACTTTTTCAATATATTGATCAGGTTTGCTGATTTTCCCGTCTCTTTTTGTTCTTTAAAAGTATTATTAATTATATGGAATGTCTCTCTGGGAGGGGAAGGGATACTAGTAAAAATTTCGGCAATGTAAGAAATATCAATTTTAAAGAAAAATAAAATGAATATAATCTCTCAAAAATGTTCTTATTTTTAAGGGAAATCAAGGTGATATAAGAGGAAAGATAGCAGTAATTTTATAACTTTATAAACAAATGGAATTAAATGAATTAATATTACATTAAAAAGAAACTATGGGTCAATGCTATATGTGAGAGCCTGGACAGATATCTGTTATGGTGATTTGCCACTTGTTGGTTGATAAAATATAGTGAGCTTCTATATTATAATTTCAGGTACTTTATCCTATCCTTCTTAGTATTTGGTGGGTATAAGACTTTCATTACCTACAATGACAGTCTCTACCCTGAGTCTATATGTCTTTGAAAACAGACTTTTTTTCATGGTCAATTGAACATCAATGGCAACAAGTAATTCCTGAAAAAATATCTCTCAGCAGAAGTTAATGCCCTGGAGGTGCTTTCACATTAGCACTATAAGCTTTTTCTGATTTGTCATCAGCTATGCATACTCATATTTCATTGTCCTCTGTGCTTCAAGGCCCTCAGAACATCACCAGTGTGAGCACTCCTGCTCTAGTGTTAAAATCATGTCTGAACAACTGTGAACAATGGTTTTGTTTGTGATGGCATTCCATTAAATTTTGTAATTTTGAAATTCTCAGGGATATTTTATGGGTTTGTATTTGTACCATTGGTATTTCACTCACCTTTGGCATTTCTACAAAATTTCCAAAAAAAAAAAAAAAAGCAATGTCTCTAATCCATGAGGATGATTCATCTGTAATTTTGAGTAGCAATGATTAGATCTTGCATCATTATTGTCGTCAGGATGACATCATTATCATTGTGAAAATTGTCCCCTCCAGACTTTGACAAGTCTGTAGGTCATAAGATGTGAAGACAGATAATAGCTAATAATAATAGCTAATATTTATATGACCCCTACTGTGTACCAGGCACAGTGTTAGGCACTTTACAAATATTATCACATTTGATTCTCATAACGACCCTGGAAGATAGGTGCCGCTATTATCACCATTGCGCAAGTGAAAAAAATGAGGCAAGCAGAGGTTAAGTCATTTGCCCAGGGTCACACAACTAGCAAGTGTCTGAGACTGGATTTGAATTAAGGTTTTCCTTATTCCATATCCAGCGCTCTATGTACTGTGCCACCTGGCTACTCTAGATACAACACGAGGCTTTGAATACTTGTTTTGGAAAGCCAAAAAATCGTCAAAGAAAATGGGCTCACCTCCCAAATACAGACTGCCTTGGTACCTTAGTTTATAGCTACTCATTTTCATAAGACCAGCAGGAGAAATTTAGAACTGGGGAACCATGAATCCCAGAGCTGTTTGGGCATTACCAGGCCAGTGGCCACAGATTGCAAAGATAACGATGCAGGAACTACAGTAAATGGCCAGCATGAGTTAAAGTGAGGCTTCTTACTAGGAAACCAGCTCTTAACCAGGAAGGGTTGCAAAATAAAAGAAGAGGAGAGTCTATATATCACTGCACTTTCACTGCTTCCTGAGAAATGGAGAAAAAAAACAACCTCAGAGCCTAGACAAGGGAGATGGACCAGTGAAGCTTTGCCCAAAGCTAGGATAAGTAGCTGTGCTCAGACTCAAAGAGCACAGTCAAAAGGGGGCTTCAGATGAACTTGAAGTAAGAATTGGCAAAGACTACAGGTGCCATTGGGGAGCTAGCTCATCTGAGGGAAAGAATAGCTTCTCCTAAAAAGTGGAGCAGCCCAATGAAGGGAGTCCAATGGAGAGATCATGGTCTCTGTGGAGTTAATACAGCTGAGCAATAGAGAGATTCAATCAAGCAGCACAGCCACCTCTCTAGCCTAAAAGCCATGCTAGTGGTGAACTTTATGAGGGCAGTTAAAGAAGAGAAAATATAGTAAGACTCTATAGTTCAAGAAAAAGACCGAATATAAGGGTCTTATAGTTCCAAAGTTGCGAATTACCTGGGCTATGTTTTCCCTATGTATGTGTCTCACTATCATTATTCTATAAGTGGGTCTTCTCTACTTCAAAAATGCTATGTATACTGATTACAGAGTGTGTCTTGATTTTATGAAGAAATGTTTTGATATTAATATTCTTGCTATGTTATATGAGTAAATGTCTTTGTTAAGAGATATAATTGGGTCTAATAATATCTGTGGAAACACACCACTAGGGACTCAAGAGATACAAGGTTAAAAGTGTGGTCATCCACAAATGTTATCCCTAGAAGCCAAGGTATCAGCTGCCCCCACCAAGAGACATCAACCTGAGAGTAGAAATGTATGTTGGTCGGAGTAAGTCACGGACATTTGGGAAGAAAGGGTTATATTGTTATTCATCTCACTATAATGTTTTTGAGGGAGTTCACATAGAAAAGGCTGGGATGAGTTGTTACCCTGATATTATATTTAATGTTCTTTTGATGTTAACATTCTGCACAAATAGACAAAATAATTGATTTTTTAGTTTGAATAAAATATCAGAATGTAAATCCGCTTGGTGTAGGCCTGCTGAAAGCATCTTTAGAAGAGTTCCAGAATTATTGTTGTTGTTTTTAATTTTATTTTTAATTTATACAATAAAACAAGCATTTCCATAACAGTGCAATGAAAAGATGATTGTACATGAAATGGCAAATCTACTATGCCCAACTTGCTATTCCATTCAAATAGACAAGAAACTTATTATTATTAACAATAATTATTATAAAAATAAAACTTTCTCATTTATGTACTACTTTGCTCTTTACACACATCCCATTTGACCTACATAACCTTGCAAAAGCAATAGCGTAAGTAATATTGGCTTCAATCTGCAGATGAGGAAATTGAGCCTCAGAAAGCTGTGACTTACTGCTAGAAAAGTATAATTATATCATTATCATCCACTGTTTCCTCTCTCCACTGGGGGAAAAGCAGAGGAAATGGATTGGTTAGAGAAAGTAAAAGATAGAGAGTCAGAAGACCTGGCTTCCTAGCCTGAGTTCTCCTATTTATTAGCTGAGTGACCTTGAAGAAGTCATGTCACCCTTCTAAGCCTCAGTTTCTTCAGCTGTAAAAATTAATGGGTTGGACAAATGACACTGGGGAAACTTCCTATTCTAAATCTATGAAATTAGGAAACTGTGATTTGAATAATACCAGAAAATGTTCTATTCATTGCAAAGGAGAAATCCCCACACTAAATAGCTAAAACATGCTATCGATGGAGAGTTATGAAATACCTTTCTCTAGAGATGCTTAGGAAAAGGTCAGAGACATATTCTCTGGTTTGTTTCCAGGAAGAATCTACTAAAAGTTGATCTCTGTATCTGCCTATAAGACTTAAATGTTTATGATTCCATGAATTATTGAGAAAGGAAATATCACTTCCCTTTCAAGAGACACACTTTATGTACAGAAGAAATATATTTTTTGTTTGTCTTGGAATCCCTGCCCCAAACAAACTCTAATGTCACATTTTCCTGTATTACCACATTAATTTATATTCTAGGTATTTCCCAAGATTCTCCTAAATTCTGGCTTACTTTCTTGTTGTTTTCTTTCTTCATATGGACAAGCATTATGATTTTCTTTACAAAAGGTAGTTCTAATAATAATCATAAAAAGATTTTTTTAACTTCACAAAAAATGTGAGTTGCCACAAAGGGATAGATGGACCAAATTATATGTGAACGATCTGTACCAAACACCTTCCCCAAATCAGAAAGATTTTGTCTAAAAAGCAGTATCCAGATCTCAATTTCATTTAACAAGTATTTATTAAGCACCTGGTCAAATCAATAAGTGTTTCTAAAATGGTTAATGTATGACCAGCATCTCCAGGTAAGTGCTGGAGGTAATAATATTTGAGATACTGTGTTAGAGGTAAGTGATCAAAATATTAAAATACATCAGTCCCTGCCCTCAAGAAGCTTCACATAACTGGAGAGATGAAACAGAGACATAATAAATACCAAATATTTATTGGAAAGTAATACAAACAAATTTCAAGAGAAGAGTGCTAATAATTGGAGGGACTGGGGCTGTACTTGGAAAGAGAACAGAAGTTAAAAGAAAAAGGAACACATTCCAGACATGGAAGACTAACTATAAAAAAGCAGAGAGGAGATGGGATACTATGTCTGGAATGACTGGAATAGAGAACATAAGAAGCATGATAGGATCCTAGGCTTAGAGTTTGAAGAAACCCAAGAGACCATTCAGCCCAACAGAAGAGGACCTGAGGCCAAGAGAGGTAAAGAGATTTGCTAAAGGGAGTAATATGAATTAAATTAGAAAGGTAGGCAAGAGCCAGCATCCCACTTTCCAGCTGTTTTGTCAATAAAATTTGTAGGATTACAAATTCTTGTTTAAGGTATAACCATAAATACAAACCACAAAAAATGAATTCCCTTAGCAAATTAGATAATACATTTCAAAGAGCAAGATTCATACTTACAAGAGGTGAATATCATTCCCATCCATGGTAATAAGTATCTACTTTTATTCTCATCTTGGGGGGAGGCAGGTGTCACTTATTTGAATTTCTTTTTTTAGCTTAATAATTCTTTTTAAAATTCATGGGACACTTCTAAATATTTATTGAAGAAAACCTAACTAAAATAAGAAAGGAATTCTTGGTATGGAAAAGTCATGTGTATATTTTTTTAGTGAAGAAATGATTCAGAACCAAAAGAACATTGTATATAGTAACAGCAATATTGTTTTCAGAATAACTTCAAGCAACTAAGTCATTTCGATTATAATAAATACCCAAATTAACTATTAAGCGCATATGAAGCAAGATATTATCTGCATCTAAAGAAATAACAGAGAGGTATAGAAAGATTTTACATATCTGTGGATGTATTATATGTATACACACATATATGTATGTATACATATATGTATGTGTATATGTGTGTGTCTAATGGTAGCCATCTCTAGGGCAAGGGGGAGGAAGAAAAAAAGGGAAAAAAGAAATTTAAATAATAAATTTATTATATATATAAATATATATTTTAAAAGAATAGCAAGTTGTATAAAATAGATTTGCTACTTCATGTGTGATCATCTTTTTTTATTATACTGTCATGGAAATGTTTATTTTAGTCTGTAAATTAAACATAAAATTTTTTTTTGAAATGATACATAGAAAAGACTTTCATTTTGTGCAGATGTGTACTTGGTTTTACCACTAGCCTCGGCCATGTTTGTTTCCAATTATTCCTCAGATTGAGACAAAGTTCTCTAATTTCTTAAGGTTGCCCCTGTAGGATTAAGAACTGTTAATGCCAGCACAAGCATGTATCCAAAAACCACTCAACAGCATCCGTAATTTTTTTACAAACTTTTCATCAACTATTTGGATTACCCTTCTCAGTTTCTTTTATGCTATAAATGTTCCAAGCTTTGATTCATATGATATCACACCATGGAATACAGTGTTCCCCTCTAGATATGACTAAAGAAAAATCTGAAACTTGTAAGACCTATGAACCAATTGTTAAATGGAAAATATTTCCCCTAAGAAAAAATACAAAAAATTTCCAAAATAGAGGCCTTAATTCTACATAATGAACCAGTGTTGTTTAGCTACATTCCTAGATTACATTCCTGGAAATTCCTTGACTCTTAGGAAGCTAGGTGGCACAGCAGACAGAGTGCTGGATTTGAAGCCAGGAAGGCCTGACTTCAAATGCTGGTTCAGCTGCTTCCTAGTTGTGGAACTCTGGACAAGTACTGACATTCTGTCTGTCTCAGATTCCTCCTCTGTAAAATGGTATTATAATGGTACCTACCTTCCAGAGTTATTGTGAAGTTCAAACGAGATGTCAATGTGAAGTGCTTTGTAAAGTATTATAAAAATGCTACCTATTCAAAATCTCCACTCACCCAACCCTCCCCCTGCCTTTTTTCTGCATCTTCCCAGACCTACTTGACTTGGTTATGTGGCATCATGAAAATACAAAAAGACATTTACTTAAAATAAGATTAAATATTTAGTAGGTAATAAATAGCCAGGTGGCACAGTGGATAGAGTGTACCAGCCCCCATGTCTTGGATTCAAATCTCGTCCTACACACTTACTACCTTGTGACCCTGGACAAATGACTTAACCCTGATTGCCTCAATTTGCTCTTCTGTAAAATGAGTTGGAGAAAGTATTGGCGAACTACTCTAGCGTCTGCCAAGAAAACCCCAAATGGGATCATAAAGAGTTGGATAGAACTGAAAATGACTGAACAACAGATGGTTGAGAGGAAACATACTCACCACCCGTTTCCCAAACTATACACTCCCACGCTAAGAAGCAGCATGACATAGTGGATAGAGAGCTGGCTCTGAGGTTAGGAAGATCTAGGTTCAAATCCAGCTTCTGACACATACTATTTGTGTGACCCTGGGTAAGTCAATTCATTTCTCAGCACAGCATGTGATGGTCTGGATTGGCCACTTTACCAGTTGATCCCTTTTCAAATGACTAATGAAAATATCTGGCCAAAAAACCCCTAACCTCCCCAAACCCCCAAGCAATGGAGGTTTTCCCTACACATTCATGCCAGATAATGGCCAGCTCTATTGGTCGTTCTGCATATTTCCATTTTCATTCTCACCAAACTTCCCAAGATGCTATCTCAGCATGACTTTGCAGCTCAGGAAAGAGTCAAGGCCCTAGCACACAATGTTTGCATGCGAGTGTTTGAGCCCAGGCTCTAAAAGGCCTTTTGACTCTTGGCATCAGATCTGTGAAGCACTGAACTCCCATCAGCCTGCGTTCTAGAAATGGAAATCACAACTAAGGGAAGGAGGTAGAGAAGGGAGGAAGAGCTCTGAAAGCCTACATCCTCTTTCTAGCTGCATAAGAGTGGCAATGTCTACATTCTGAAATGCTTGACTGCCTCAAAGACCAAAAGACAATGCCTTTGTATTCCAGCCTTGCACCAACAGGATGTAGGAGAGGCATCCGAGATGCAGGGCAACTTTCTGGATCCAGGTCCACTGTTTCCTCTCTTTTCCTACTCTCTGTGGAATTTTCCTGCATTCCTTTTTCTATAAAGTGTTCATGTGCAGAGTCTCCCTCAAGATGTGCTAGAAATGCTCCCCTCCTCCCAACCCAACCAGAGTCTGCACTGATGAAGCTCTATCATTTATGTACAGCACAGGTACGGGAGGATGAAGTTCTTAGGAAGAACATACCATGCTCTGCCGCAGACACTTTTCTTTCTTTTCAGAATTCTGCTTTAGATTAGCCCCACCCCCATCACCTAGGGGTGTTCCAGAGGTGCTCCAAGTCACCATGTCAAATGCCCAATGCATCAAGAAAATCCATTAGGACTATCAAATCTCCTGCTTTACTGTATCCACATATCTACCCCACCTTTGGACTATCAAAGTATTTCTTCTGCTTGCCACACGATAAGATAAAAACAAAAGTGTTTCTAGCTGAAGAATAGTTAATGTTCAGTAAAATCCCACAAGGCTGCAAATTTGCAAATGAAGGAGGATTTTTTTTTCATTTTTGAGAAGACTTTTCTTATACATGCCCATGTACAGGGCTCTGCACACAGCAGGCACCTTCTCTATGTGTGCTGGATTGAATGAAATGTCAGAACCCAAAAGTGTGGTTCAGATTAGACTTGGGCAAATACCTGATATCAATTGTTGTCCTTGCCAATAGGAAGGTATATTGGAGAATTTTGGCACATTTCACCAACAGACCCAGTCAACCAGTGCCAGCATCCCTCAACCTAAAATCATAAAGGCATTTGTTGATATAGTAAATCTCAAAAGTATGTCCTGGCAGCATGTTGCACTTAAAAGGACAAAGGAAAGGGGATGTTGAAAGTCTGTCTCCATGCTAACAGTGTACCTTAGGTCCAATTTTGGGACTAAGAGGGCTAAAGTAACTTGCCAAGGGAATTAATATGAAATTGGACTAGAAAGGTAGGTAAGAGCCAACATGTTTTAAATGGTATTCAACACCAGCCTCCCATGTCCCCCCACTTCAATCCTTGTTCTACGCAGCTAACTCAGTACTTTTTTCAGAACCTCAGCTCTGATCATGTCACTCTCTACTAAATAAACTCCAGAGGCTTCATGTTACCTGTAGGATCAAATATCAACTCCTGTCTCACATTTAAAGCTCTTCCCAACCTGGCACCATTTTACTTACCCAGCTTCTTCTATGTTGCTTTCTTCAGCATAGTCAATCACCCAGTCGTATTGCCCTATGCATTGTTGTACACATACGACCCTCCATCTCCCATCTACTTCCTTTGGCTTTGCAGTACTCCATGCCTTGAATGCCTTCCCTGCTTCTTTAATGTTCATGCTTCCTGGTTTCCTCTGAAGTTCAGTTCAAGTACTACCTTCTATATGAGCCTCCTTGTTGCATGCCTGTGAAACCTGGACAGTGTATCAGCACCATGCCAGGAAACTGAGTACCTTCCATTTGAATTGTCTTAGGAAGATTCTGAAGATCACCTGGCAGGATAAGGTATCAGTCACTGAGGTACTTAGTTGTACTAAATGGCCAAACATTCAAACTCTACTGCAGAGAGGTCAACTCCAATGGGCTGGCCACGTTGTTCTAATGCCAAATGTATGCTTGCCTAAAAGACTATTTTTTTTAAGAACTCAAGCAGGGCAAGTGCTCATATGGTGGTCAGAAGAAGTGATACAAGGACACTCTCAAAGTCTCTCTCAGGAACTCTGGATTTGATTCTGGGACTTGAGAGACACTGGCAAGGATTGCCCAACATGGTGTGCCCTCATCAGAGAAAGTGCTGTGCTCTAGTAGCAAAGCAGAACTGAAACAGCTCAAAGGAAACATGAGATGTGCAAATTTAGAGAATCCACTCCAAATGATCTCATGGATATTTGTGCCTGACCTATGGTAGAGCATTCAAGGTCATATTGGTCTAATGCATTGTAACTTGACTCTAATGTACCGATGTCATTTTGGTTGTCTTCAAGAATGAAGGAAAACAACCATTCCCTGTAGCTGCTAGTGCCTTCTATAGCAAAACTATCTTGCATTAATTTAAAAATAAATACTATAGAGTCAGCTAGATGGTATAGTGGATAGAACAATGAGTCTGAAGTCAGGAAGATCTGAGTTCAAATCCAACCTCAGACACTTGCTAGTTCTGTGTGTTATTGTTCGATCATGTTTGACTTTTTTGCAACCCCATTTGGGGTTTTCTTGGCAAGGAAACTGGAGTAGGTTGCCATTTGCTTCTCCAGGTCATTTTACAGATGAGGAAACTTGGTCAAACAGTGTTAAAGTAACTTGCCCAGGGTGCAACAGCTAGTAAGTATCTGAGGCTATATTTGAACTTAGGTCTTCCTGACTCCAGGCCTCATGCTCTATCCATGGTGCCACCTAGTTGTGTGTAGCCCTAAGCAGGTCACTCAACCTCTGTTTGTTTCAGTTTCCTCATCTGTAAATTGTGAATAACCATAGCACCTAAGTGCCAGGATTGTTGTGAGGATCTAATGAGATATTTGCAAAAGGCTTAGCACAGTGACTGGCACATAATGTTGTTTTGTCCTCCATTTTCAAAGAGGACCAATGACATCATAGAGTGATGTCTTGACTTGCGCGTGAATTGGATTTCAGTGAGGCAGAGCTGCACAAAGTTGTCAGCCTCATTTTCTCTTCAAGTCCAGTGGCAAGACAGAAGTCAGGATGACCAGTGATGTCCAGGGACATGGTAAATGACTTTGGCATCTTTGATGTCTTGGCAAGCTCTAAACACTCTATAGCACCTGCTTCAGCCATCTTTATGGCAGTTGGAATGAATGGTTCTCATCTGCCCATTCCACCAGGAGAAGTCTTCACATGCTTGGTGCAGACATCCTCCTAACTCCCCAACGGGTTTGAGGACCATCAGCTACCCTTAACACAGTTTAGTCCATCTGCTGAAACAGTTTTGCTGAGGTGTGGCTGCTACATATGCTACAGTTTCTTGGAGTCATGGGTGAGAGTTGTGTGACTGATTAGAAACCAAAAGTGGATGAGCAGTCCTGAAAAGAGCTCAATAAGCCAACACACCAGAAGTGTTAGTCCTCCTTCACACCCATCCACCCTTACTGGAACATACTAGGCACTTAATAAATGCTTATTGCCTTCCTTCCTGTATGCCAATGAAAAGTCTACAAAATGTCAGTGAAATCATAGATCTACTTTCCATCCCTGTCTTATACAAACTGCATATACTTTACATGTGTGCACCTCCTTTCTCCATTAGAAAGTGAGTCCTTACAAGCAAGGTCTCTTCCACCTTTTCCCTGGTATCTCCAGCATTTAGTCCACTGCCTGCCTCCTATTTTGTGAGTGTGTGTGTGCCATCAATCAGCAAACATTTATTAAGCATTGTTTGCTTCTGATCTAAGCACTGGGGATACAAAGAAATGTGGAAAGCTCAGTCTCTGAACACAAGGAGCTTACATTCTAATAGGAAGACAGCATGTAAATCCCTAAGTATACACAAGGTATGTTGGTTGGTTGTTGTTCTTCATTCTCAAAGAGGACCAAAATGACATCGCTATGCTAGAGTCAAGTCTCAATGTGTCCAACTGTGGCCGATCAGACCAATACAAGCTCAGAATGCTTAGGCACAAATAGTCCACGTGAACATTCGGGGTGGATATACTAAATTTGTACAACCTGCATTTCCTTTGAGCTGTTTCAGTCCAGCTTTTCTCATAGAACACAGTACCTTCTCTGATGTGGGCACACCACGCTGAGCAGACTTTTGCCAGTGTCTCCCATGTCACACAATTAATTCCAAAGTTCTTAAGAAAGACCTTGATAGTGTCCTTGTATCACTTCTTCTGATCACCATGTGAACACTTACCCTGTGTGAGTTCTCCATAAAATAATCTTTTTCGCAAGCATGTTTTGCATTTGAACAATGTGTCCAGCTCATCATAGTTGTGGTCTCTGAAGCAGAGTTTGAATGCTTGACAGTTTAGTTTGAGGAAGGACCTCAGTGTCTGGTACTTTATCCTGCTAGGTGATCTTCAGAATCTTCCTAAGACAATTCAAATGGAAGTGATTCAATTTCCTGGCATGGCGCTGGCATACTGTCCGGGTTTCATAGGCATAAAACAATGAGGTCAGCACAACAGCTCTGTAGACCTTCAGTTTGGTAGTCAGTCTAATACCTCTTGTCTCCCATACTTTCCTTTGGAGCCTTCCAAACCCTGAGCTAGCTCTGGCAATGCATGAATCAACCTCATTATCAATGTGTACATCCCTGAAAAATACACTACTAAGGCAAGTGAACTTATCCACAGCATTCAAAACTTCTCCATTTTCTATAACCAATGGTTCTACATATGGGTGGTGTGGTGGTGGCTGATGGAGCACCTGGGTAATTGAGTTTGATTGTGTCTGATTCCTCCTCATCTACTCTGTTCCACGGATCTACTTTTCTCTTTTCTTCTCCAGCACCAAAAAGTAGTGATGATTATGATTTATAATACAATTGGAGTTTTAAAATGCAATAGAATGAAATAAAACTTCATGGATTCACCCTCACAGCAAACATTGGCATCTGATACACTATGTGATTGGAAAGAGAAGAGACAGACAGGATGTGAGAGTAATGAAGGCAATGTGTGGTGCAGAGTGCTGGACCGATCATAGATTTATCCTGTCTAAGTTAAATATTCTCATTCAACAAAAGTGGTTTCCCCAAGACAAAATGACTACCAGAAAAATTAATGTCAAAAAAAATTAGAGCACATCTCTGAGTGAGAACAATTTGCTGCTAACTTGGAGGGAAAGTTGAGCCAAAACACAGTTTGTAACAGTGGAGTAGAAAAGGAGCGTGCAGCTTTCAGAGGTTTGGTGTATAGCACTACATTGGCTCATCTGGATCAGAACACTCACAAACACCAAGACTGGTTTGATGGAAATGATGGGGAAATTCAGAAGCTGCTGAACGAAAAACAAGCAGTCCCCAGGGTTTACCAGCAGGATAGTTCATCCATCTCTAAGAAGGCAGCATTTAATTCCATCAAACATAAAGTACAAGCAAAGCTTAAAGAGATGCAGGATTCTTAGTTTAGTAAGAAGGCAGATGAAATTCAGTTTTACACTGATAGTAGCAATCCAAAGAGTATTGATGATGCCCTGAAGGTTATTTATGGCCCAAAGATCTATGGTGTATCTCAACTACTCAGTGCTGACAGAGCTACAAGGTAGGTACAGAATATGTGGAAGGTAATCTCAGGGGGAAGGCACCAGCAGTTGAGAAAAATTTCCTGCAGAATGGAGGATTTAAGCTGCATGTTGAAGGAAATTCAGCCAGCCAAACTGTGGCCACTTTTCCCAATAGTTCTTGTCCAAATAGTTTATGTTCTTAGGTTTATTAAAAACTGTGTAATTGAGTTTGGTTGTGTCTGATTCCTCCTCATATAGTCTGTTCCATAGATCTACTTTTCTCTTTTCTTCTCCAGCATCAAAAAGTAGCAATAATTATGATTTATAATACAATTGGAGTTTTAGAAATGTTTTTCCTTTTTTATTTCCCTCTACTTATTTTTTCACTGCTTCTCTTGATATTCTGAGCCTTTTGTAATTCAAATTAATTTTATTAACATTTTATCTAACTGACCTGAAGGATATGTGTGTTTGCAAATCTAGCCATGGATTGCAAACTGTCAAAGACTTATAAATGCTAGAATCCTTGAACTAAAGCTAGATAGGACTCTAAATGTCATCTAGTCCAATTTTCTCATTTCAAAAATAAGGAAACTGAGGCCCAGGGAGGTGGAAGGATTTGCCCAAGATAATATTGATATTTTCCATATCAACCAATAATGATAAGTTCCAAAGGTGAGAATAGAACTCAGGTCCTCTGATTCCAAAACTAGAGATCCTTCCTCTATGCTACACAACCTCCTATAAAAGATCTTCCTTGATAAATTTAACTGATATGGTGCTACATCTGCAAATTTAATTTGCATAGTATTACTGTACCTATTCTTGATGTGGCTCATCCATGAGCAATGAATATATTTGCAATAACTCATTTTAAAAGTAAAGTTTCTTTAAACTGTTTTATTTACATATCTATCCTTCACAAAGCTATCAAATTTTTTTTCTAAAATATAGGTCAAATCTTTGCTCAATAAACTCCAACTGCTCCCTATTCACTCTAAAATAAAATGCTTTTCTGTTTAGCACTTAAGGTTGCCTTTTACAGCCTACCCCTCACCTGTCTTCCCCGATTTACTAAACATTTCTTTCCTACACTGTACAATCCCCGCAAACTAGCTTTCTTGCTATTCTTCACATATATCATTCCATCTTCCTTCTCAATTTGTACCTTTGTACAAGTGATCTCCCATCCCTGCAACCTAATACAGTCCCTTCTCATAAATGCCTCTTAGAATCGCTAGATTCTGTCAGAGTATTACATGACATGAGGCCTTTTTGGTTCCTGAAGTTGCTAGTGCCATCCCTCACAACAAAAATTTTTTTTATTTATTTTGTACACATTGTATTTATATGTATGTATCATAAACAAGTATGTATATGTGTGTGTGTGTGTGAGAGAGAGAGAGAGAGAGAGAGAGAGAGAGAGACAGAGAGAGACAGAGAGAGACAGAGAGACAGAGAGAGAGAGAAAATAGAGAGAGAGGACAGACAGGCAGAGACATAGAGACAGAAACAGAGTGATAGAGACAGAGAGAGATCTGTCTTCCCTACTAGAATGATAAAATATAAGCTCCTTGAAGGCAGGGGCTGTTTCATTTTTGTCTTTTTATCCCTAATATGATGTCTGGTACCTAGTAACTAATATTTAATAAGTGTTTGTTAATTTATTGAGAGTCAGTACAGGCACGGAACCTTTTGATCCAATCATTCAATCATTATCTGGGCACTATTAACTTTATTATTAAAATGTATGTATTGATATAATTTTCTTGTTAACTTTTGTTAAAATATATCAATCTTTCCTACACCAATCCAGAGAGCCATCCCTTGTAACAAAGACTAAAAAAGAAAGATACAAAAGAAAAAAAATCAGCAAAACTACCCAACACATAACTGAGGCTGATACCATATACAATGTTCTATATCCACAGTCCTCTACCACTCCAATAAAAGGAGAGAGATGAATTTTTTTTCATTTATCCTTTCTAAGGCAAGTTTAGTTATCACAATTATCCACTTCTCACTGTTGTTTTGTTGCCGCTGTTCGCATTTATTTTCTTATAGTTATCTTGTATGTTGCATTCAAGGTTCTGCTCCCTTCACGTTGCATCAGTTCATATCAGTCTTTTCGTGCTTCTTTGTATTCTTCATTTTTTTAATGGCACAACAACATTCTATCGCATTTTTGTGCTATAAGTTGTTTAGGCATTCCCCAATTGATGGACTCTTATTTGGCTTCTAGATCTTTCCTACTACAAAAAAAAATTCTTCTATAGATTTTTTGGGGTATATGGAGCTTCTTTTTAACATTGACTTCCAAGGTGCATAGTCAAGCAGTGGATTCCCTGGGACAAAGAACATAAACATTTTAGTCAATTCCCTTGCACAATTCTATATGGTTTTTCAGAATGGTTAGACCAATTTACAGCTCCACAGAAGGGTATTAATGTATCTGTCTTTACATAACCCCTCCAATATTGACTATTCCCACCTCTTGTCATCTTTCCTAATTTTCTGAGTGTGAGATGAAATTTCAGAGTTGTTTTGAAATGCATTTCTCTACTTATCAGTAATTTGGACCATTCTTTCATATGGTTACTGATAGTTTGAAATGCATCTTTTAGATTTTTTAAAAGTGTATTTTGTCATTTGTCCATTGGGGTATGGCTCCTGGGTCTTATACATTTGTGTTAGTTACATATATATCTTAGATATCTAGTCCTTTTCAGAAAGTCTAGATCTCAATCTGGAAGGGACCTCAGAGACAATGTAATGTTACCTTCTCATTTTGTAGATGAGGAAGCTAAAGCCAAGAGAAATTAAATGACTTACCCAAGTTCACACAGGTTGTAAATGTCAAAGGCTGGATTTGAAAGCAGGTCCTCTGAATTTAGAATCTATATTCTTTCCACTATACTATGATATTTGAAGTAAAGATTTTTTTCCAGGTCCACAAATCCTTTTTTTAGTAGTTGCATTGATTTTGTTTCCTTATTATTTTGATAAAGAAAAAAAAATGTTCAGGCATCCTAATTAAAACATTTATTATTCCTTGCTTTGGCTTCCTATCCCAATTAAGTTTTAAGGACTAGATTTACCTGACTATGGTCAGGGATATACATTTGCTTGTTTTCATTAAGATCCTAATTTTTCCTATCAGACTTTTGTATTGGGAATCAAGATGAGCTCTTAGCACTTATTCAACCAAGTGCGCTTGAAGAGTTTGGCCTTTGTTTCCTTGATTAAATTAGGAGTCCTTGATGACCTTCTTGCCTCAAGGGAAAGCCTAGTTTACATGGGCTTGAGTGATATGTTTGTGACATCAGAGGCTTTTAGACCTCATGGGTTTAAGTCACATTTTTGTGATGATTTTAGGTCATGTGGGTCCTAAGGGAAGTTGCTAAGACCAGAGCCAACAGTAAGAGCTTAAGTTCTGGTTGCTCAGATGATGTTTGAAGACAGCTAAAGACTGCATAAAAAGGGAAGACAGAGCTATTTGCTTAGGGCTCTCACTCTTGGTGGTGTGCTGATGTGGAGACTCCAGGCAGCTGTAGTTAAGAGTGCTTGAACTTGTAAACCTGGATTTTGGACTTTGTTAAACTCTGGTAACTATGAACTGAGATTTGAATCAGACAAAGTCTGTCTGTTGATGTTTATAATTTGTGTGCATTTGCTCTGAAGTTCAGGGTACTGGCTTTTTCCCCTGAACTAAGTGAATGATATTTGTACGCTGGATTAAAGTAAGATTGTTAACCCCTTAATGCTGCTTTCCTTAGTAAAGCAGATCAAAAGAACCTGGGCTCATAGCAATCTGTGAGCTGGTTGTTCTTGGTTTTACACACCCACGGTAGCTGCTAGCGGAACTGTTACAACAACTTTTTAGTAAGCTATTGTGTTTGAGATTCACAATACAAATACATGGCTCAGGTCTCATAAGACTTAAGAAGGACAAGTAGTAGGCAGTATTTTATGGCACTAACAGTCCTTAGCAAGAAAAAAAGTCTTGGAAATTTTTTTCACAACAGATTTAATGACTTCAGTCCTTTTCATAGGTGTGGAATGCCCTTCAAAACTCAGCTTAAACATCACCTCCTATAACAGAACTTCCTTGATCCTTTCTTCCCAGTTGTTAGTGCTTCCCATGACAGACAACAAATTGCCTTGTATACATTTTGTATTTACTTATGAGAGTACATGCTATTTCTCTGAGTAGAATACAAGCTCCATAAAGATTGGGACTGTATTATTTTTGTCTTTGTATTCTCAGTCCCTGACATCAAGTCTAGGAGACACTTAATCAATTATTGGTGAATTATATGAATTCATGAATAAATCTGGCAATCATCGTATTCCATGGACTTTCCCCAGGTTTAGTGTTTGTTAGAGAAAAGGCTTTCAGTCGTCCAGAAAGGAACCTCAGTAACAACCCTTGTTCCAAAACTCATATTAGTAGGATGACAAACAGCTGTTGAAACGGAGGAAGACCAACAATAACATTTGGGAAAATTCCATTCGTAATCCTAACCAACTCCTTGAAGGAATGGAAAGAAGGATCCCCATGCATTAAAACAAACAACATCAGCTATGGTTTTACAGAAGATTTTGAGGTTGGGAAAAGTCTATGTGGTCCCTGTGAGAAAACTGAGCAAAGGGATATGTCCAATAAAGCTGAAAATTGTGCCCAGGAATCCTCAGTTAGTATATGAATTCACTGATCTCCATGGAATGTGAAATGAATTATCTACTGGCATTTTAGCTTGTGCTTAGTAAGCAGAATTGGGGAGAAACTGTTTACAAACTATAAAAAGAAAAACTGAGTGGAGGAAGAAATGTTTTTTTTTTCATCAGATCCAGAAAGAGAATTACAAACAACTCAAATTTTAAAAAAATGTTTACACAGGCCTGACCTTTCATTTCCAATTGAAAAATGGGGGAAGGGGCACTGATCTTTGTTTAGTTCATAGGAATTCTATGCACAAAATAATTCCATCTATGAGTCAGATGGGCATCGTTCAAATTTAAGCTAACAAATCAAATACAAACCCTATCATACTCAAATTGAGCTGCAGCTGGTGGTTTATAAGGATAAGTGAACAATTAAAGGGACTTTAGACATAATATAGTCCAACGGCCTAATTTTGCATATGGGTAAACTAAGTCCCAGGGTGACTTGCCCAAGGGCAATGAAGCATCTAAGGTGGGATTTTTGTCCCAGAGTCACTGACTATGGAACTGAGGTACAAGGGAGAGAAAAAAAAACCAGTAACAGAAATGCATTCCTTTCAAAGGCAGCCCATCCCACTTTGGGATAGCTCTAATTGTTTCAAAATTTCTTTTCACATTGAGCCTGAATTTGTGTTTTTTCCTAATTTCCACCCACTACCCCTGACTCTGTGAACCAGCATCAATCCACTACTCATTTAATGAGCAAGCATTAGTTTGTTCCCTTCTTTACAGAGGTGGAGGACTATGAATGTGGAACATTGCATATCCTGTCAAACATGGTTAGATCTTGGTGTAATTGTGCTTTTCCCCCATTGTTTTTAATCCTTTATTATAAGGTATGACTCAGAAATGAAAGCAATAGAAAAACAAATAATATGAATATTTTTAATCAACAAGAATGTCATCTATGTATATATGTATAGGCATACATATACATGGATACATGTACATATACCTAAATGTACATACATATATGTGTGTATACATATACCCATCTGCCTGTGCACATATGCATACACACATATATGTATAAAATATCCAAATGCCATTGTGGACCAGGCTCCTGAGAGCACTGAGGATACAAATATAAATAGCAAACACTCTCTGATACCAAGGAGTTAATATTCTATCTGAAAAGACAAAATTGCACATATAAGTATGATGGTCTCTTGAGTGAGTCAATCAATCAATGAAATCACCCAACAAAAGTTAAAGTAACTAACAAGATACTCCACTCACAATGATACCTTATCAGGTGACACATTTCTATTGAATTAATCACTCAATCAAAGGCATCACACTTATGTACACCTTGTCATACACAGAAAACCCCCAAAGGTCTTCAAACGAAATGAAAACCAACTGGTAAACCAAATTTGAGTACCAGGCAGCTTCAAGGAGAGAGGCTAAGCTCCTGAAAATAAATTGCTTGGGGAACATGGAAGGAGGAGAGCCTCCTCCTTCTCCCCACCCCTTCTTTAGAGGAAGACCTTGTGAATAGCAGCAGATGGGAAGATTTAGACTTCTTATTGTATCCCAGTAGTATTCCCAAGAATAGCAACTACTGGTGGCAGTGTCTGCATTGCAAGCCATGGACAAACTAGACACACAATGGAAAGATAGTTTCAGGACTTTCCAATGACACAATGTAAAATCTGCATCATGCTGAAGGAGAATTTCAAGAGGCTTCTGCAAAGGAGAAAAAAGGACTTCTATCAAAAAGGACTTCTAGAGACTGTGGTTTGTCCTCTTTACCATGTGTGACTTTAAGATTAAGTTGACTTTCTTCTGAACTCTGAATGTGCCTGTAGGAGACTGTGCTCCCAATTTGGAGGGATGTTTTAGATGAACTCTTCTTTTTACAACACATTACGAAATAACTATTCTAAGAGCTAATTGTCTGACTGTCTCATTGACAGCAACTGATAGTTATGGGAGGTGTCATGTAAGAAGTGCAAGAAAGCTAAGTATATAAGGGGAAATAATAGAAAATAAGCCTAGAAAAGTAAGTTGAAACCAGACTGTGAATGGCTTTAAATGTCAAAAAGAAGGGAGATATATCTGGTCCTAGAGGTAATAGGAAGCCACTGGATTTAATTGAGCAGGAGCAGCTGAGTAGAGGATGAAGGAGAAAAAGGATGATAGACCCATAGATTGAGATTGGGAAAAGATCTTTGGGATCTTTTGGAATCATACTTCTAGAGGATCCTAAGGATACTCTTGGGGGTAGGTGTTATTATAATCCCCACGTTACAACTGAGGAAACTGACACTGAGAAAGGCCAGGTGACTCACGTATGGTCACATAGCTAGTGTCTGAAGCCATATTGGAAGTCAGGTCTTTCTGACACCAGAGCCAATGCTTAATCCACTGTGCCACCTTGCTGCTCCTAGGAGAAGGGAACAGATGATAGATTGAGAGAGAGAGAAATATGTATGTGTATATATGTACATGTATGTGTGTGTATGTATGTATACATGAAAGAGATATCAATTTAGCAACTAATTGGATATGTGTGATAAAAAGTAAAGAATGTTTCTAAGGTTGCAAACCTGAGAGGAAAGAGTCCCTTGACAGTAATAGGAAAAAGAGGGTTAGGTTTGGGGATCAAGATAATGAATTATTTTTATACATGCTAAGTTTGAGGTATCTATGGAATGTTCAATTTAAAATATCCAATTGGCAGTTGGTGATTCCAGACTGGAAATCAGGACAAAGACTAAGGTCAAAAATATAGATCTGTAATAACGATAGTAATTAAATCTATGGAAACTAAAGAGGTTATCAAAAGAAAGAGTGCAGAGTCAAGAGAAGAATGTCCAGGGCAGAGACTCTGGAGGCTACCAGGAGTATATCTAGGGTTACCATATGGGTATCGATACTAGAAAGAGCAATGGAGAAATGCATGATGAGCTACAGTGTACCAATGAAGAATTATGTTGAAGAAGCATATCAAGATTAGTCCATCTTCCATGTGATAGCCCTTCAGATACTCCATGCTAAACATCCCTAGTTTCTGCACCAGTCCTCATATGGAATGATCTTGAGTCTCTTCCTCTTGACACTTTCCACCTTATCCACATTTTTCCTGTGATTTCCACAATTGAACGTAATAGTTCACATGTGAGTGCTCTGATCAACTCAGAGAACAGATTTACTACCTCCCTAGCCCCAGAAAGGAAGTATGAGAGGTATTTATAGATCAGGTCCTGAAGTAAATCTCTGTCTTTGTCTTTCTGTCTGTGCCTTGCAGTCATCTTTGCCTATGTCTCTGTCTTCAACTCTATCTCTTTGTCTCTGACAGAGGTCTTTCTTTCTCTACCCCCACTCTCTCCTTCCTGCTCTATCTCCCTTCACCCTACCCTCTGCCAAAGAAAATTACAAGGTGAAACTAGAAGGATGGGTATGTAACTTTTTTTACAATGTCTAGTCAGGTTTTCCCAACAATGTTTCATGAATTTTGGAAACCTATTCTTCCGTCTTCCTCTTTCATCGAGCAATGGTTCCAATTTTTTTCTCTATAAAAATATCTTCATAGTCTCATAACAATAAAGCAATGAAAGCTTCTCTGGAAATCTAAATCCCTTTATAAAACAGCTGCTTTTATTCTAAATCAATTCAGGAAATCTCCAGAATCACTCAGAATTGAAGTAGCATTCAAATTGCCTCTCTCATAAGTCACTCACTGTCTCCTTGTGGTTAATTTCCCTCCAACCTTCATCTACACTGGCAGGTTGAAGTCTTCCCAGTAGGACAACTCACTACTCACACGTAACTCTTGTGGTTGACTATTCCTAATAATACTGTAGCTCATCAGCCCCCATCAATGAATTTCCCATAAACAAATTAGCCACCTTAGACTGAGAATGCAAAGAAACAAATATTTTACATAATATTATGCCCATGAACTGGGATCACACTCTTTCACCAATGCACAATGTCTGAGCGAAGAGCAGACATGCACTTAAAGTGCAATAGTAAGGCATTCATGTAGAGAGTTTATGTGACTAGGGCAACTCACCACTCTGGAACTATAAACTTTGATGTTCTCTTTCAGTCTGTTGAATTATCCATAAACATTCCTTGATAAGTACAGTTTCTGTGTTAAACAACGTTTCTCTTACTGAGTCAAACTGATCCAGGTTATGTGGACTGACACGTCATTAAGAAGGAAACATACGTTGATTAAGTACCTATGTGTTAGGCACTATGCCAAGCACTTTATCATGTCATTTGATCCTCGCAAAAATCATGGGAGGTAGGTACTATTGTTATACCCATTTTAAAGTTGAAGAAAGTGAGCTAGAAAAAGATGAAGTGACTTGCCCAGGGTCACTCAGCTAGTAAACTTTTGATGTCATATTTGAACTTGGGTCTTCCTGATTCCAGGTTGACAGCACTCTTCTTAAATCTGTGACATTTGTTAAGGTGCAAACAGCTACCCCATACTACATATGTGCAAACACACACACACACACACACACACACACACACACACACACACACCAATGTATATAGAGACTTTACTCACTGACACTTGAAATCAGTCATGCCTGGCTTCAGACAGCCCTACCATCATTTCACACCCTGAGGAGTCAGGGCATAACCCCTTTTTCCTAAGCCATCCTCTCACATATATTTTCCCAGAACAGCTCCACTCTTCTCTTCTGCTCTTACTTATTAAAATCCACTTAAAATGTCATCTTGAATAAAATTTATTTTGACTTTTAAACTTTCCACCTGTTCAGGAAAGAGGCACATCCCAAATTTTTAAATCATGAATAGAATTTCATGAGGAGCAATGGAAATTTAAGTGAAATGGGCAGTTTGAAAATTGGCTCTTTTAATTCCTGGCTCCATCATGATGGAATGTTAGTGGGAAAGAGTGGAATGGGAAAGTATGCTATATTAACTCTAATTTTGCTATATTTGTTTTCCCATAGGATGGAGCTAGATTAATTGACTCCTGTGGCTATGCAAAACCTTGAGAAGGCATCAATTTTGGCCATATTAAACCAAAAAGGTCTAGGGGAAGAGTATGCACCCAGGAAGAGTCAAACAGCTGGCCAATGTGGAATTTGACATCTGCAGTCTCCTATTACTTTTATAGTTATTTGGGTTAGCTTTGTGCTAATCAAAAAAAGGTGAGTCTTGGGATAAGTAAGAGGGGAAGGTGTACCACTAATGGCTGAAGAGTGGATAGGTGAAAGTAATTCAGACAAAACAATCTGCAAATAATAATTTATGAAAATTGTCTAGTAAACCTATTTAGTTAATTCTCTTTGCCTCCCTCTAAGCACTTGAAATACGTTAGACAAAACACTCTATCCTATTTTTTTTAAAGCTGGAGTATGTCCAAAAGAGGATGACCACAACAGTGGAAGGCATAAATGGTATAAATGCTCTACAAGTGTTCTACAATATATTCTATACAAGTATTGTTACAAAAGAGTGGAAGATTTTAGCTTAGGGAAGATGAGGCGCAGGGTGGATATGGTCCCTATCTTTAAGCATTAAAGGGCTATCATTTGAAAGGACAGGATGCATTCTACTTGGATCCAAAGTAGGACCAATGGGTGGGAGTTTAAGACAGACAGATTTAGACTGATGGAAGGAAAACATTCCCAACAGATAGAGTTATCTAAAAGCATACTGGAATGTCTCCAGAGTTCAGTTAGTCAACTTGCATTTATTAAGCACCTACTGTGTGCCAGATACTGTGTAAGCACTGAGGATACAAAGAAAGGCAAAAAGAAAAAATAGTCACCGCCCTTAAGGAGTTTACAATCCAATATCACAGGAGACAACATAAAAACAATTATGTACAAATGAGATATACAGGATAAATGGGTGGTAATCTCAGCTGGAGATTTCTAAGATTAAGGAGAATTGGGACAGACTTCTTGAAGAAGGTGGGGTTTTACCTGAGACTTAAAGGAAGCCAGGGAAGTGAGGAGGTGAAGACTGGGCCAGGAATGAGACAGCCAGTGAAAATGCTTGGGTTGGGAGATAGAATGTCTTATATGAGGAACAGTAAGGAGGTCAATGTCACTGGTATGTAGAAGAGAGGTAAAAACACAGAGAAAGGGGCCAGGTGATAAATGAGATGGTGAATTCCCATGCCTAGAAGCCTTAGATACTAAATTATCATTTCTTGGGGATATTGTAAAAGAGATTCCTGGTTAGGCAAAAATTCAAATAAATGACCCCTGGGAACTCATCTACTGTTGAAAATCTATGGTTTTGTGATCTCTATGACACTAGGCTCACTCTCCAAAGCTCCAATTAAATTGGCACATCAGGTCTCCAGAGTTCAGCCACTCCTCTCCTCAGGGTTCTAACACTAAGGGGTTATGGGAGTTTTCTAGTACTATCAGTCATGAATTCTCCATCTGGTGTGTTCCCTGGATAACACTTATTAATTGACATTTAATATTTCCTCAATATCATTTCAACAATTAACATCAATTAGCTTTTACACAGGAACATTTACTGAGAGGGTAAACAAAATCGAAAGCGCAGCCACTTCCTAAACTGGGAGTACATTCTACCATCACAATGCCAGGGGAGAGTTGGCAGTCATAGAATATTCCCCTCCATCAAGTTCTCTTCTCAACGTAGCTAGGTTGCCCTATTACTCTCAGGACATGCTGTCTTGGCTACTGAGCCAGTTTACTGCTGGGACAGGTCAAGAAGGGTACTCAGATGTTTTGCAGTTTCGTCACTTGACTCCTCACCTGCATCAGTTTTTATATTATAGCAGACTCAATTACTGATGTCAATTGCTGGACATCTGATGGTTCAACCAATTACAACATCATGACCTGCTCTATTCAATCTCTGCTACTCAGTCATCTAAGATTAAGAAAGAATAGACACAAAAAGAAATCATTACATAATGCATTTATGACCACATGGTGGCCCGTAAGGGAGATCAGGCAGTCCCAGCAACACCTATGTCTGCTTCAGATGCTACCTCTTTTCCTACCCAGAGACTCACAGAATTTTTTTCATCTTCATTTCAAATCCATCAGGAAAGATGGGAAGATCTTGTTTATTTGAGCCTTTTTAGTACATATGCTCAGTTCTGGCTTACATTCAATTACAAATGTTTGCCATCAACATGCAGCAAGCCAACAGGAAATACAAGACACCCATGTGTGCTCTGAAGTAGAAAGGGACAGGTACCTTCCATCATGTATTTCCTCAAGTAGGTTTGCTGAGCCTCCACAAGGATTGGTACACATTCTCTGGGGACTGGTCAACAAAGATTACATAGAAAAAAAACATTCTGAGAAATGTTTTAAAACCTCATGTTTCACAGCTTTCTTACTTGGAAAAAATTTTCACAGCTCTCTTACTTAGAGAAATTTTCTGTAATAACTAGCCTTCCTTCATCAATTTAAGTCCTGATTGAGAGGAAAACTCATAAGGGAATGAGCTAAATTATAAGTCCAAAGAAGTTATTAATTTTTCCTTAATTATTTCTATTCTTAATGAAATATTGTCACAAGTAACATAGTTTTTAGTGGAAATTGTTTTCTTCCTAGTTTTAATACCTTAAGTGAGGTCCTCCAAAAGCTCCCATTTAGAGATGATAGTGTACTAACTATGCTGATTGTATCAAACTCCAAAATATTACACAACTTCCTTAGTGTTTGTTGATTCCTTAAATGGCCTCAGCCTAAGAACCCATACAGGAAAAACCAAAGGGTTGAAAAATGGCTCCTGCTCACACTATGACATTGATGACCTGTTGAGTTCATCCCTTGGCAGACCTATGTGGGACAGGCATAGATTAACCCAGAGTGGAATAGGAGGAAGAGAGAGGGCTAAACTTTTTTTTTGAGAAATGGAATAGAACGGTTTACCAATACCAACATGTTCTCTAACAACATTTTTAAACATAGTATCTCCCTGGTGCTATATTTTGCTTATGGATCTTAGAAACCACAATCTTTTAAACCACAGCAAGCAACTATGATGCAGAGTAAGTAAGTGTGGTCTACTGTGACTCATAGGTATTTTCCTGGCATAAATATGCCATAGCTAATGCTTTCCTACTGAACATTTGTTCAGTTTATTTTATTTTAGTGCATGATTTTGTTATGCCTTCCCTTATGAAAACTTCAGTCTTATCTCCTCTTTGCCAGAAGAAAAATACGACTATGAGGATGAGTGTCAGGCTGAGCCCAGGGAAAATTGTGAAGTCAGTGAAATATAGCTTATGCACCCTCTCAATAACCTTTCAGAGCCTCTCTCATGTCTAATGTTGCTTTTACCTCCTCTCAGAGCTCTATCCTTCATATCCTTTGCCCAACTCAGTTTCCTCTGAGAATAGTCAAGGGTATAATTTGGGGGATTCAGGACTGATTGAGCAGCCCAAACTACAGAGTTGCCATTGATGAATCAATGTCAATTTGGAAGAAAGTCTCAAGTGCCCCAGGAATTATGTTTTACCTTGTGCTGCTTACCATTTTTATCAATGACTTGGACAAATGCATAGATGTCATCTTATCAGATCTGAAGATGACAGGAAGCTTGGAGGGATGGCTAAGATAATACCTTTGAGAGAAGAGTTTCCAAAAAGATCTTGAGAGGAACGAAATGAAAAAAAAAACTAAGTCAATTATAGTTTTCTTTTATGGGCTTTTTTATCATGTTGAAGATGATTCACAAAAAATGTGACTTGTGTGTTTCACAGGAAGACTCTTCAAAAATCATCCTCAAAAATAAAAAATGTCTTCAAAAATCAAAAACCTCTCATTTTACAAAGCTTGCACAAGTGGTATAGAATTATGATTCCAATCAAGACCCTCTCTCTGACTCCAAGTCCAAATCTCTTTCCACAATGCACTGTACTGCATATTAAAAATCACTACAGAGCAGACTGCTTTGTCAGGAGCATCTTCATTGCTATGGTAAGATACATGTCTCATCACTATTCATTGTTGGCCCGAATAATGACTGAATGAATGAAAGCATGGATGGATGGATGGGTGGATGGATGGATGGGTGGATGGATGGATAGATGGATGGATGGATGGATGGATGGATGGATGGATGGATGGATGGATGGATGGGTGGATGGATGGATGGATGGATGGGTGGCTGGATGAATGGATGGATGGATGGATGGATGGATTGATGGATGAATAGATAGATGAATTTATGGATGGATGATTATAATTTACTAATAATTGTGTGCCAAAATTATACTACCCACTTGGGAAACAAATGCAGAAATGTGGTAGTTTCTAAGCTCAAGGAGCTTCCATTCTAATGGAGGAGACACATAAGAGGAGTGGTGAACAGAGAAAGAAGCTGTGTTCTAAGAAATCAGAAAGATGATGAATAGAACATTAGAGCAGTCTATCACATCATTTCCAGAGCCAGTTTTAGTGTTAATTTGCCTGAAATCCTCAGTAACAGGGCAGAAAATTACCAAGGTAAAGATGATAATGAAAGGTCCCAAGGAATGCAGTGCTTCCATAGTCCCACATAATCACCTCTGCTGATATGTTTTGGAGTGAGGAGCAACAATGGCAGCAAAGCATTAAAGATTATGAAAATAAATTCAATTTTAAAGAACTCGAAGAATTTGAACCTGGCATTCAAGATCCAATAAAGGAACATTATAAAAGCCAACTGAGGCTAAGTTTATTAAAAGGCCTAAAGACACAATAAATGCAGCCTCCTATTCATGCTAGTAAAAGGAATTCAGCTTTAATTGTATTTCTTCTGAGTAATACCCATTAAAGAGGAGGAAACACTTCTAAAACCTTTCAGGAAGGCATCTCTCATCTCTCATCAGTCTTCTAAGTCACGTACCCAGTGGGGACTCATGACCCCCTTCATTAACAAATGCAACATGTGTTTCACTGAGTAAGAGGGAGCTGACACATTCCCCAGACCACCTAAGATGGTGTCATCTTCATGGAAGACACTGGGGGATCTTCTTCTGGGAGAGGAGACCTGGGCATGTATGGGCATACATGGGAACTTCATATCAGCAGATATATATGTGGCACACATGATTAAGAACAGTCTTTTTTCCATTGGCTTCACAGCCAGGACTGTCTGTGCCTTTAAAAGTTCTGACTCATTATCTTTGGGATTTTTGCTTCTGAAAGACTGTCTGAGACACTCTTGAATTCAGATAGTTTTGTCATGCAGTATGAGAGGAGGGCCTGAGGGCCATTAATGTTTGGAGTTAAACTGTACTTTTAGAAGCCTATTAACAATTTGATTGCTGTCCCTAGCTAGTTTTGCCTTGTTAGTCAAGTTTTGTTGATTATGATTGACTGCTGTGTGCTATGGATATGCAGGTACATCTAGAATATGCATATAGTTAGGCAGGTTGCCACTACATTACCCTCCCAGGTAATACTCTGTAGAGTGCCATGTCACTTGAATATACTGTTAATGTAAATTACGTTATTTTGGTTTCAATCATACCATATGAACAGTACCAATTCAGGTACCAAAGGTTACCAGGGATGCCAGAGAAATCACTCTTGTTGTTTTAAAGCACTGATGTTTGTATTTTCACTGTACACTGTAGCTACAGGTTTCAAGTTTGTCCTAGGAGCTGGGATGAAATTTTTTTGTGTTCTCTTGGAAAAAGCCTCCTGGGGAAACACAATGTTCAGCTTCTAGTATTTGACTTGTTCTCTTTGGTCCCTGAAGAAGGAACCAGGAAAAATCAGTAAGAATTGCATAGTGGAAATTATAGGCTTGATCTCAGGAAACCTTACAAACAATGCACACTGTCCAAAAAATAGAATCCCTTGCTGCTTTGAGACATAGTAAGTTTCCCCCTCCTTGAAGGTCTCTGGGTGGAGGTTGGACGACCACTTGTTGAGTATGTCATACTAGGGATTCCTTCCCGGGAACTCTCCCTATCCAATTGCCTTGACTGTCATGGGCAGAGGTCTCATTGGTTCTCCCTTCTCTCCCACCCTTTGGATTATGTTATTATAGTAGGTAGAGAAGGGGAAGGGCCCTTTGACATCATCTCTTCCAACCCACTCTTTTTTTTTAATAATGGCTTTAAAAGCAAACACTTGAAAGTATTCAGTATTTAATTCAGATCAATGTATTTCAATACATTATCAGAAATACTTAAATCTCTCACATTAACCAATTTGAAGCATATTAGAATGTTTCTTAAGAACTCTTCTGAATTTACATGAAACAAATCTGTAGGGAACTTGTGACTTGAGTCCAGTACTTTAACCAACTATGACTAGATCATCACTGGTGAATTCATACGCTGGAACCTCAACATTGAGTGGAGCAGGCCCTTTTCTGATTCTGCCAGATGCATCATAGTGTGGTCCATGACAAGGACAGTAATAACCACCAAAATCACCTGCATTTGCAATGGGTACACAACCAAGATGGGTACAGACACCTATCAGTATGACCCATTCAGGCTTCTTTATGTGGTCTAAATCATGTTGTGGGTCTCTCAACTGTGACAAATCCTCGGTGGATTCTTGCTCTATTTCCTTTTGGATTCTATGACGTACAAACAGAGGCTTTCCTCTCCATTTCAAAGCTATGTTCTTGCCTTCAGGAATATCTGACAGCTTGATTTCAATTTTCGACATGGCCAACACATCAGCAGAAGCACTCATGCTGGAGACAAACTGGGAGACGGCATTCTTGGCAGCCTATGCAACACCTACAGTTGTAGTTGCAGTTATCAAATAGGTGAAGCCTTTTCTACTTTCACCGCTATTGTTTGAAGATTTTTTGCTATCTAACATATCTGCTCGATGATAGGCAGAGAAGTCAGGAACTCTGATGTCTGTATGGGAGTATCGAACAGAAGCAGGAGAGAAGAGGCCAACTCTGGCAACGAGCTGCCGGCGAGTGAGACTCCTGGCACAGGAAGGACAGCTTCGCATCCAACACGGGAAGCTCCGGGGCAGGAACCACCAAGGCCTGCACCAGCAGCCACAGGGGACCCACCAACGTACGAGACGTAACTGACAGGACGGGGGCGAAAGGGCGCAAACGAGTGGCAACCAACAACATGGTTAAGGCTTAGTTCACCCGCAAGCCAGTCACTAGGACGGCCTTCCCCAAGCTGCGCAGGTGCCAAACCTAACCCACTCTTTTGACAATTGAGAAAGTGGAGGACCAGAAATGTGAAGGGATTCCCAGGGTCTCCGCATCTAGTCACACCCAGTTCTGTTGAATTTGACCTTAAAAGGTCCAATTCCTGATTTAAAGTGGAGTTTGGGGTTTTATGATAATGAGGAAGCACTGCTGATTTATATGATGCTTAAGATTTGGCTTCAAAACAGAGGCAATTTTCAAGTAACCAGCATGTATACTATATGCTTTCTTGGCATATTTTCTCTGACCTCAAGTGATCTACATCTCCTAAAAAAATTCTATATGCCCTAAAGGACCTTATCATAATGCAATACTTTGCTCATCTCTCTCAATCTCATGGCAAGAAGAGAACATTGGGTGCTCTGATAGTCTTAATAGCAGTTTTAAACTACTAAACCTTTGTAACACGCTAAGACTTCCAGGACACTCTGTCTGTTTGCACACGAAATATCTGCTATAGCTGGATTACTTTAATCCTTCAAGGATCTGGAACAGACCGACAGACAGATGGATAAAAGTTATCTGGGTACTGTACTAAGTGCTAGTGATAACAATTTAAGTGAACAAGACAGGCTCTAACTCATCATTCTAATAGAAGACAACTCACAAAATGAAGTTGGAACGTGGAGAGGGGAAGAGAAAAGAGTGCCCAGCTGGGAACATAAAACAGGGAAAAAGATGGAGAGATCCAGAGAGTGGGTCAGAAGGAAAGTAACCATAGTTGGGATGCCTCATAAAATGGTGGTTCAGGCTGGGGAATTACCAGTCCTGAGAATGAGCCTCAGCGTAAAGGTATCTCCATGGTAGGAAGGCTATGGGTGAGGAGGTGAAGTTCAAAAAGTGAATCCACCCAAGAGTGAAGTAAGGCATGAGTGGGGTGCTCCCTAACCTTCTACCACTTGGTAGGTAACCTTTGAGAGTAGCTATGCCTGGAAAATTCACCACCCTGTCACCAAGTTAGAGCTGAGCTTCTCCAGACATAATGGAGCTGGTCCTTGAAAAACAGAAACACAATCTATGCTTGAAGCTTTCCCAGTTTATAAGGACCTGCCCAAGCTTGTACCCTAATGGCATAGCCATCAAAATCTCTGGATCACTGCCATACCACAACGAGGTATAAAGGAAAACTTTAGTGGAGTAAAACATGACCACAAAAGTACGATTTTACTGCAATAAATTTATCTGTGTATATTTAACAAAGTTACCCCCCTTCCCCTGGGCCAAGAGGCAGAATCCTAGAGTGTGAAACTCACAGTTATATAAAATGAAAGTTTGCAAGTACCTTTCACCATTGAAAGAAAAAAAAAGACTTCTTATAAATGTATAACAAGTTACATGTAGAACATGGACAGTTACCCCCATCTTACTAATGAGAAAATCAAGAGCAGTAAAATTACTGGTCCAAAGCCATAGAGTGAGTAAATGTCAGAGTCAGGATTTGAACACAGATCATCTGACTCCAAGACCACCCTACCACACTACGTTTCTATGTAACCAGATCTCTGTTGTAGATTTTGCACCTCACTTTTATTGTGTCTGTTTTGATCCACAAGGAAAAGTAGAATTAGCTAGGGCCAGAGTTGGTGTTTTATGATTAACCAGTAGTAAGTCTTCTCATTTTTTGCTCTCTTATTTCTCAAATCAACTTAATTTTATTTTTCTCTATATATGCTATGTCTCCTAGTAGAAGTAAGGACCAGAAGAATACGGATGGTTTAATTGTTGTTTTCGCATTCCAAGTGCCTATCACAGTGCATTGCATACAGTTGGTGCCTAATAAATGCTTGTTGCATATAAGTTGGTTTGTTTTTGTTCTTCCTCAGTATCCATAGAGATAATTACAATTCAGATTTAAATATAGAAGTAGAAATGCCATGAGGACTCTAGGTTGTTGGAACAAATTGTTCTCACCTGCCCCTTCCATGTGAGGAAGTCTTCACATGTCTAGGGTAGACATCCCTTTCACTTACCAACATGTCCATCAGTCACTCTCCACCTGGTTTAGCCCATCTGTCAAGATGGTTTTACCAGGGTGTGGCTACTGCACATGTTCTAGTTTCTTGGTGCTACAGGTGAGGCTTGAGTGAAAGGGAGACACCAAAGGTGGTTGAGTAGCCCTGAAGAGGGCTCAGCAAGCCCTCATGCCAGAGGGGCTAGTCCTTCCTGAACAGTCAATAAGCATTGGCTAATTATCTACTATGTGACAAGACTGTGCTAAGTGATGGGCATATGAACACAAAAAAAAATAGACCATTCTCTTAAGGGCTGTTGTTTGATAGAAATTTTATAGGATTAGACATAGAATCTTTCATTTAGATCTCAAAAAAAATCAGCTTCGAAGTTAGGTGGGACTAGAGAGAAGGTGTACTGAAAAAGATATGGGGATTTTAGTAGATTGCAAGCTTAAGTCAACAGAATGATATGGCTACAGAGAAAGCTAGTAGACTACAATAAGAAAACTACAATATTTTAGTCTAGAGAGGTAAGAGTTCCCTCCATTTTTGTCACGGTTGGGTCATATCTGTGGTATTTTGTTCTCTTCTTGGTACCATCTTCAAGGAAAGACTGTTATTCTGGATTGCATCCAGAAGAGGGCAACCCAGATCCTGAAAGACTTTGTGATTATGCCAAGTGAGAATTGAAGGAAGGAACTGGGAACATTCAGTCTGGAGTGCTGATTTGGTAGAAGACAGAATAGCCATATTTTGAGTTTTGAAGGACTGTAATGTGATAGGAATTAGACATGTTTTGTTTTCCCTCAAAGTACAGAACTAGGAGCAATGCATAATAATTTCAATGAGGTAGATTTAGGATTAGCATAAAGAAAAAAATTTCCTGAAAATAAGAGCTATCCCAAGGGAGAATGGGCTACCTTGAGAGACAATGGGTTTATCTTCATTAGAAGAATCCAAAGAAAGGTGGGATGAACACTTGCATGGAGATCTGTAAAGGAGATTCTTGTCCAGGAACAAGTCAGATCACAGGGATTCCTCGGGTCCCTTCCAATTCTGAAATTCTATGAATCTCTTATTTCCATGAATCTCTGAAGATTAAGTAGGTTTAGCACGAAATTGTAGTGAATCAAATTACACCAATTTATAACTTACACAAGCTACCATCAACATCTTGGGAGTGCGAACAGAGATGGAAGGTCATGGTCAGCATGAGTTGAGGATTGGCAGACTACAAATGGCAGGACATATGGATAAGGAATTCAAGGGTGGAGAAGAATACACTAAACTATGAACATTAAGGAGAAGACAATAAACCAGATCTAGGGCTACATGCTGAACAAACAATGAGGGATAGAGAGACTAGAGAACTCAATGAGGGTGAAACATCAGTTTTGGAGAAGGGAGACAGAGGAAGAGTAGGACAGGAGATCATGACTATGGATTGGAATTTCAAGGTTCAAGACCATTTTGTTGGTATAATTGGGCTAGTGATGAGGTATAAGGTGCGGTGATCCATCCAACTATGTGGGCTGAAGTGAAAATTGGTCATGACAGTTGTGAAGGTTAATGAAATAGAAGGGTAGAACATTTGGAGAGGTATCAGTGTGAATGCTGAACCCCCCTTCCTCAATATGAGGGCATGGGTCGAGACAGAGAGGATGACTACAAAGAAAGTGCTGAACCTCGGAATTGAGAGCTGCTGCCCTCTAGGCTGATGAATGGAAGTAACAAAGGATCTGGGCAGGGTGCCAGGGGCTGATGGAGTGAGCCTCAAAGGAGGAAAGACTATTGAATCAAAGAAATAAAGAGTGTGGAAGCAGCAGAGGGGAACAAAGTATTGTATGCTGACTATTTCTGCCCTAATGTGACAGGGATCCCAAGAAAAGGATCAATTACTGTGGCAGAGAGAGGCCTAGATTGAAGCATCTTGTAGAGAAAGGTAGATTCCAGTGAGATGGGAAGATCACTGGCCCATAGATTTAGAGCCAAAAGGGAAATTAAAGGTTGTCTAGTCCACTCCTTTTAATTGACATCTGAGGAAAAAGAAGGCCAGAGAGGTTAAGTGATTTGCCTGTGGTCAAACAGCTATCAAGTATCTGAGATAAGATTTGAGCTGAGGTCTTTCTGACTCCAAGCTCAGAACAACATCCACTGCACCACAAACTGCCTCTAAGGGTGCAAGAGGAAGGGTTCTTGGGTACATGCAGGCACACAGTGTGTAATAGGCATATATTGTGGGTGGATATATGTATATGTATGTGAATATGTATGAGATGATATATATTACATGTTACATATTATATAACTGGGAAAGACAGTGCTGATAACTTAAATAGCTTTAAATAGAGGGAAGAAAGTCAGTTAGACTAGATTTCAGAAATTTCAAAGCTCCTTTAATATTTCCAGATATCTCCCAGAAACAAAGGCCCACCTTTTTAATACTACCAATGTTGTATATGTCATGGAGCCCTCCAGGGTCTGAAGATTCAAGAACAATTTTCACTTGCATAGTAATAGAGATATAGCAGAGAGATGGCACAGTAAATAGATCATGGGGCTTGGAGTCAGGAAAACTCATCTTCTGGAGTTCAAATCTGCACTCAGACACAAGCTGCATGGTCCTGGGCAAGTGACTTAACCCTATTTGCCTCAGCACCTCGTCTGTAAGATGAGCTAGAGAGGAATATGGCAAACCACTCCAGTTTCTTTGTTAAGAAAAGCCCAAATGGGGTCACAGAGAGTAAGACATAACTGAAACAACTCAACAACAGAAAGAGAGATAAATCTAATGATTGTGGAAGGGTTACAACAAAATAAATGAAGAATTATGAAGACCCAATGTAAAGGTTGGCATGTAAGAAATGTAAGAAAAACAACGGGCTGTTCCTGTGTCAAAGTGCTCCATTGGTGTCCTCTCAATGTCACGAGAAAGACAGGAGAGTCCTTGGTACATGAGCCCCCTGTGTGAAACTTGCAAGAGCCTCAAAGGATGAGTAGGCATGGGTGGATCACAGTCTTTATCATCAGAGGGACTATCCAGCCCTTGGCACACAGAAGATGCTCCATAAGTTATTGTTGATTGATTTATTGAGGAAATTGCAAATGCATTCAAATATAAATTCTGTGTCTTCAAAAAAAAATCACAGACTATCAGAGCTGGGAACATCCTTAGGAAACTAGCATAATCTCCTTGACCAAGGGGCCAAGAAAGAGATCGAAGCGGTGAAGGATTTGCCCAAGTCCACATGCTAGAACTACAGGTGTTTTAACCTTGAATCCAGTGATCTCTACATAAGAGCATGTTCCTTTGGCTATTTCCGTAGTTAAAAGACCAGATTATGTTTTTGTAAAATAGAAAATAACTTGCTGTATGTTGTGTACCCCTGTGTATCCCCTTCCAAACTTGTTGTTACAGGTTTATCCATATGAGGAATGGAGACATACTCACAAAACTGACTTTATTCTGTGGGTCCACATTCTTAAAACTATAACTCACAAGCCCCTTCTATTGTACATATCTTTAATAGTCATCCAGAAGACACAACAACTTTAAAAAAAAAGACCTTTACTGAAATGGTATCATAAGAATGATATTAACAAAACATTCCTTCACAAACTTGGGAGCATTTTCCTACAACCTTGTATAATGTTAGTCCAAAGAATGGGCACACATTTGGAGAACATTAGTAGTCACACACTTAAAGAACATACGTGGCCAAGGCAACTCACACCTTTGACATTTCAGGACCTAGAAATCCTTCCCCTTTTCATGATGCCCTAGTACTGTTCTTCTGAAAAAGCATTTCTGCTGGGCAGGTTGCTCAGCTGAGCTCATTAGGCTTTTCCTGTCTTGAGCTCAACTTAGGCCTGGATTTTCTCTCAATTTTGCAAGTTATTCTACTGAAAGCTTTATACTTCCTTTGATTCTTAACTCAGTAGAAAATGTTCCCACTTTTTAAAGGAACATTGGGAGCTGGTTAATCCTTGACCAGCCAATGGCTAGCTGCCTTCTAATTCCATCAGTTTGGATTGGAGTATTTCTTCACAACCCATAGAGGGGGAATAAGTACACTGTTTTGTGCTCAGTTTAGGACCTCAATTCCATGTTGGTAATATAGCATACCCCTTTTCTTTTTTCATTTCAACAACTGGGCTTAGGGAAAAATCAATTGATAGGAAGTATCTGTTCACCTCCCCCATATCCCCATTATGTGTATAAAATGATAAATGTATGAAAACAATGAATAACATTTATATTGTGTTTTAAGTTTTATGAAGCAATTTATATATCTTTGATTTGATTTTTTCAATAACCTTGTAAGGTAACACATTACTGCCTCCACTTTGTAGATGAGGCAAATTCAATTCCACAGAATTAAAGTGACTTCCTGGAGGTTACATAGTGAGTAAATGAGAGGCAAGATGGAAATCACCATCTCTACTCTCTCCAAGTCTACTATGCCATGTTACCTAAGAAATCAATGAGAGAATGACTTCATCGACTCCTGGACAAATCCTAACTCCTTGATTTGTCCATCAATCATATTAGGCTAACTTGAATATTTATTAGTCTGGCCTGGAAAGGCTCTTGCTACAGTGTCATAGACAAGAATGCCCAAGTGTGTTATGCCAACATCACCACTTCTTTTGGAGTGGCTGGGTGGGGACATCATCTTTATGGATGGAGAGAACAAAGGCCCACAATGGTGAGATATAAAAGGCATTATCCTATTCAATTGTTAGTCTAGCTAGTGTGACCGAAGACAATTGAGTCAAAGCTCTTCTGTGAGCTTTCCTGGAACATGAAAAAGCATTGGCTTTGGGGATAAAGGATCTGTGTGTGTACATATATACACACACACATATATATATATACACATACACATATATGTGTATGTGTGTATATATGTATACACATATATGAATGCATGTATATATATATATATGTATGTATATATACATATATTCTATCTATATATGAAGAGATATTCTATTTACATGTATGTGTAAATATATTTAATCTATGTATTTGATTAATTTTATTATTTTAATTAATTTAATTATTAATTCAATTAAATTATTAATTATTTAATTAAATTATTGATTTTATTAATTTATTAATTTAATCTATGTATTAGATTAGATGTATAGAATCTATTCTATATTCTATCATTATTTCTCTATTATATGCAATATATGTATATGTGTGTATATATATACATATATACACATGAGAGAGAAAGGGAGACGGAGGGAGGGAAGGAGAGAGAGAGAGAGAGAGAGAGAGAGAGAGAGAGGTGTTATTTTGGGGGTTCTATTTCATGTCTAAATATAAGCCAAACAAGTTCCCTGGGGATTTGGGGGCAACTCTATCCCCTGGCCTTCTGAAATACTAAAGGAAAGATAACATGGAGATAAAGCAACCTAAGAAAAAGAGAACTTCACAGCTTATCAACTCCCAGGGCAGAAAGGAAGGCCTGTTTCCATACAGACTTCCTTATAGTATCCTGCCCTCCTCTAAGGAAGGCACTTGATACATTAAGCTAGTGCTTTCTTCCCATGCCCCACCAATGAATGATTCTTTTCATCCACAGGCAGTGTCCTGGAAGAAATTGATTTGCTTTGACTGCATTACATCTATTCCCAGTGGGATTAGGCCAGGGAAAATTCTCATTATTGAATGGGTAGTACAATGAAAAGGAAAGAAGGTTTACTTACATAGGCCTGAAAGCTAACTGTTGTATTCACAGGATTGTAGGTCTAGAGCTGGAAGGAACCTCAGCAGCCACCTAGCACAACCCCCTCATTTTGTGAATAAGAAAATGTAACTTTGGGAGATTGATTCCACACAGGTAGAAATATCAGAGGCAAGATTTGAACCTCTGGAATCCACATTCTTTCTTCTGTATCAAGCACACTGCCTTCTCTTGCCTTGGAAAGTAATGAGTGGTTACTCCTTTTCTATCTGTCTGTTATAGCAAAGCAGGGCCATTAGCTCAAAGGCACTGTCAGAGAAGATTAATCTTCCTAGGCTGGCTATCTGTCAGCAGATTCATGGCCCGGCTCAGATTGTCTATGCCAAACGGTGAGCAGACAGCCTGTGAATGGTAGCCCAGGAGTACGCGATTAGTAGGCAGCTCAGTTACATGTCTCCATGTCTCACTGCCACTTGGAGAAGGATATGAGACTTTAAACCTCCAGGGCAAGACTCAAGCCCTGCATCTCCAATGCCAAGCTTGGAATGTCATCCTCAATCAATCAGCTCTTGGAGATCACAGAAGACATTTTCATTTCTTCACTATTTTCATCCTGGAAAAGAGCAGTAATGCAGTCCAACTTAAGCCAAAGGAGGGCTGATTATCACACATTCCATCAACTTTACAATGAGAAAAACTGAGGATCAATTCTGACATGGGCTGTCAGAGTCTTGCTAATTGGAGAGACATTCTAGATGGTGGGAGGAAGATAAGGAATTCTTTGTTGGGCTGCTAAATTAGGGGCAGTTTTCATAAAATCAAAATTGACTCAAATCTTGAATTGACTACTTATCCTCAAAGGCTTTACTCTCATCCTCTGCAAATTTCTAGACTTTCAGGACTTTGTGGGGCCCTTAATTGAAGACAGGGTGTTAAAGTTCGTGAACTTGGTCTCAGGAATGGACATTCAAAACTTTTTTTTTTCAAAACAGACCCTCCAAATACATTTTGAATCATTGGTATAAATAGACCCAGGCATCAAGTTTGTTTTCCAAGAGTATGGAACCCATGTCTCCTCCCAGAAATTTGAGCATGTACTCAGGGCCTCCACTTGGCTTCAGTTTGATGCTAATTTGTGATTCTCCATAAAAAGTAGAACAACACATCCACAGCCAGCAGGTTCTCCGTCTTCCCAAATATTAGGAGTCTCGTGGACACCGCTATAAGCTAATTTCAAAGCCACTTAAAACCCCACAGCTTCAGTCACATCATAGTCATTGAGATCCCAGAGCATTCAGAGGATCACAGATTTAGAGCTGGAAGGGATCTAAGAGGTTATCAAGTCCAACCCATCTATTTTACAGATGAGGAAAATGAAGCCCAGAGAAAGTGACTCGCTTCAGCTAAGAAGTGTCGAAGTGGAGTTGTTTATGTTGTCGTTGTTCAACTATGTCCCCCTCTTTGTGACCCCATTTGGAGTTTTCATTGGCAAAGATGCTGGAATGGTTCAGCCATTTCCTTTTCCAGCTTATTTAACAGATGAGGAAACTGAGGCAAACATGGTTAAATGACTTGCCCAAAATCACATCTAGTAAATGTCTGAGGCCAGATTTGAACCCAGATCCTCCTGATTCCAGACTGGTCGCTCTACCCACTGTGCCACCTAGCTGCCTAGCTAAGTTTCCAAGGTGAACTTTAGTCTCAGGTATTCCTAAGCCCAAGTCTAGCCCTTTAAGAAAATGAGAAGGAAGGGAAGGGAAGAAGCATTTCTTAAGTATCTCTCATATGTGAGGCACTGTGCTAAGCACCTTATAAATATGATTTAATTAGATCCTCACAACCATCTTAGGAGGGAGGGGCCATTATCATTCACATTCTACAGTTGGGGGAACTGAGGCAAATAAAGGTTAAGTGCCTTGTTCAGGGTCTGAGGATGAATTTGAACTCCACTACACCACACTGCTCTCTTGGCAATGGCTGAATTACCAGTCGATATTTTTAGTTCTGTTTGGAGTCTCAGGTCAATCCTCTTTGCACGGATTGAACATAGAACAAGTCAGAGGACCTCCAAAGCATATATAAATCATGGTGTATCTTTGATGCCTCTTGCCCAGAAGAGTCACATTTTCATTCTATGTCATGGTAACCTTCTATTTCTCATAGTCATCCAGTCAACAAGCATTCACTCAGTGCCTAGTCTGCGCCAGGCACACTGCTAAGCTCTTGGGATACAACGAAAGGCAAAAGACAGTCCCTGCTCTCCTTGAGAGCTCCCTGAGGCCACAGTCCAATTGGAGAGATGACATGAAAACAATTCTGTACAAACAAGTTAGATGCAGTGTAAATCACAGGTAATTAACACAAGGCAGGCATTAGCACTAAGAGGAATCCGGCATTATGGCTTCTTGTAGACACAAGAACACAATTAATTTAATGGAAAAAAAGAAGCAAAAGTAGAGCTAATAATAAATACATATGAACATTGTTTTGGGGCGGCTTGTGTGAAATAAAGAATAATGGGGTGATAACTTCATTGTCCTCTGATCTGATCAGACCTTAGCTGGAATATTTGTTCATTTGGGGGCATAACATTCATGAGGTATACAGAGTCCAGAGAAGGGCCACCAAGAGGGACAAGGGCCTGGAATCTATGCCATATGAGGAGCAGTTAAAGAAATTGGGGAGAAGTCTCAAGGAAGACATGACAGTTACCTTCTAGTGGGTTCCTCCTTACTGGAGGGCTTCAAACAAAGTCAAGGTGAACACTTCTCAAGTGTATCATAGGGATTCTTTAGGGAGGGGGACATATAGGTTGTACTGAACAATTCCTGAGGTCCCTTCTGTCTCCAAAAATCTGACTATTGAGTAATTTCCAAAGACGAATTATCATAAAAGCTGTGGAAATATTGGGTTCTCTGCCACCTTAGGGAAAATGGCAGAACACCCTTCTAATAAGCCCAGATTATCACTCACTAAGCCTCAACAGAAGTTTTCATTTGGGGTCTACAAGAAAAACTTTTCCTATAGCCCTTTGAAATGCATCACACACTATAGACAGAGAATGAACCTCTCATTCCCAGGGGCCCCAAACTTTCCAACGTTTCCAATGGAAAGAATGCTTGCTCTTAATCAAATTGTCTATTTGTCTATTTTGTATTCTACAATTTGCTACCTATATGACTTTGGCCAATTCAGAAGGGTTTAACTTAATCTTTAAAAAAAATGGTTGAACTAAATGGATCTCTATGGCTCTTTGCAGAGTCTGAATACTAATAATAATGACTTTCACTTCTAAAGGATTTTAAAGTTTACAGGACTTTTCCCCCCATCACAACATCCATGAGTGGTATATAATACAAATCTCCCAAACGTGGTAAGTAAGGATCAGAGAGGGGAAGGGGTGACTAATCAGCCACCCAGTCTATCAAAAGCATTTACTAAGCACCTACTATGTGCCAGGTGCCATGCTCATCAATTTTAAAAAAATGTGACAGTCTTTGCTCCCAAAGAGCCCACACTCTATGAAGGAAGATTATATAGATATATAAAAATATACATGTATACTTAGATGGATATATTAAAAATCTTACAAAAATAATACAAGGTGATTTCATAAAGCATTAGAATTACCAGCAAATCAGGAAAGATTTCCTATAGAAGAAGGTGGTTCTTAAGCTAACTTTGGGGAGGAATTGCGGATTCTAAGAAGTGAAAATGAAGCAAGAATATGTTCCAGCTGTGAGATGGTTAGCCCCTCTAAAGGGTTAGTGAAGCAAGATGGAGTGCCATGATTGAGAAACAGTAAGAGAGCTAACTGGGCGAGACCACAGAGTCCCTGAAAAGGAGTAACCTGTAATATGTCTAGAATTGTAGGTTGGGTACTGGTTGGGAAGGATTTTAAATGCCAAACAAATGAGTCTGTGTTTAGTCCTGGAGGTTATAGGGAGCCACTGGAGTTTACTGAGTAGGAGAGTGACATAGCCAGACCCTTAACTTGGGAAAGTCAGTCAGTAGTCAATCAGCAAGCATTTTTTCAATGCTTACTGTGTACCAAGCACTATCCTAAGCACTGTGGGTAGGAGTACAAACACAAACAAACAAACAACAAAAAAGACAATCCTCGCCCTGAAAGAGCTTACATTCTGGTGGGAGAAGGCAATACAAAAATGGAGCTGAAGAGTTGGGGCGCATGGCGCCTAAGTCAGGATATTGAGCATCAATGGGTCCTTCCCCAGAATGGAGATTCCTGAAAGAACTTGCAGGTAGAAGAAAGAGCCTGTAGGAGCATAATAAAGAAGAAGTGAAGACATGTTGCCTAAGTCCAAAGAACGAGGAAAGGCTTCCAGTTCAATGACTTTTCTTCTTAAGAAGCAGAACTCTTAACGTGGACTACACGAACTTCTAGTTCTTGTTCTTAAACATTCTCATAACTGTATATCAACAGACACAGTTTCCTTGTATCCTATGATTTTATGCATTTAAAATGGGCTTCACCAGGTGGCCCAATGGGGTACGTGACACACCAAGAAGGTTAAAATCCCTTGACTTGGAAAAAAAAAAAAAAGAAGCCCAACTAAAACGAGAAGTTCAGCTGACTCATCACTGTCTATTACCACAATCCTATCCACCCTGATCATTGGTTTTTCCCTTCTTGGATCTTTCTCTTGCCCCCAACAATGTTGTTTTTTTTTTTTTTTAACCTTAAATGCAAAGGAATAGGTGTTCTTTTGTCTTTTTTTCAGAAATATCTCCCCTGAGCAAGGATTCCTATTTATTCTGTGACATCGCTCTGGGATTTCCTTTCTTTTTGTATCCCAAGATCATGCTTTCTGTATTGTTCTTTCTAGGGCATGTGGATAAGGCTGAAAAGGCCCATGCATTCCTGGAAGTCAGACACTGCCAAGCCCCCAGCCTGTGTGCTCTTTCCTTTGAATCTTGCCCTGCAGCCAAGGCTTATGGGTGGGCCCTTCAGGATTAGGAGTTCCATCTTTTTGTCTGCTGGTCAGCACCCTCTGGTCAAGACATGCCCTCATTATGCACTCTATAAACTGGAGCTGGAGCAGTCCCCAGTGGGGCCTAATTTCCAAGCTCGTTGTTCCTCTTGCCTACGGAATCTTTGTGCCTCTGAAAGGCCATTTGACTCGTCATTGTTCTCTCTTCTGCCGCCTGTGCTGCCCCCAAAGGAATTCCCCACTCTCGATGGGGCTCTTTGTTCTTTGCTCATCTGTCTGTGTTTGGGCCATCTGCCCAATTTAGAGCTGAAACTTGTTGATCAGGAAATGTCCGCCCATATGTCAGACAATGTTCCGGCACTTCGCACACGCAGAATACTTAATCTGCATTCCGTAGCAGACACGGGTGACCCAATGGGCTGATCTCATTCCAGAGGTACTGCTGTCACCAGGCCCTGGGCTGATGTATGTGCTCTCTGAATGGAAATAAACTTTGTGAGAGATAAATTTTCTCAGAAAGGTAGATAGTGTGGGGCTATGTACAGAGAGGTCACCATGGAGTCAGGAATGCCTAGAATTCATGTCTTTGACATATACTGACTTGACACATGTCATCCTCTGACACATAATGGTCATATGATGCTGGAAAGTATAGCATAGCTTAGTGGAGGAAGAACTACCCCCGGGTTCAGAAAGACCTGACTTCAGAACTGCCCTCCCTATCAAAAAATGTCTTTTAGTTGGGGCAGCTAGGTGGCACAGTACATAAAGTACCAGGCCTGGAATCAGGAAGACCCAAGTTCAAATCTGGCCTCAGACACTTACTGTGTGACCCTGGGCAAGTCACTTAACCCTGTTTGCCTCCATTTCTCCATCTGTACAATGAGTTAAAGAAGGAAATGGCAAACCACTCAGGTATCTTTGCCAAAAAAAAAAAAACCACAAATGGGGTCACGAAGAGTTGGACATAACTGAAACAACTGAACAACAACAAAAAAAGGAAGTCCAAGCATACAGATGTCTTGGTAGACCTGAGTTCCTGTAGGCTAATTAGGATTAAAATGAAACTAGCCAATTATGTAGCAAACCATGGTATATGTGAGAAATTCTGAGAACCATAGGAAGAGTCCTATAAAATAATGTAGACTAAAGTGAACAGAATCAATCCATCTTAGCCAGCCTTTATTTATCTCTTGCTGTGTTCCGGGCTCCAAACTAGGGCAATAATAACAGGGTCAATGAAAATGCTAATAAAAGCAGGGTCGCTCCCAGTAATTATTATGATTCCTCTTGGTCCACGGCTGGACTTCCTCTCCTTTCAGTAGAGAAGCTGGGGTGGGGGAGTGGAGGGGATATAGTTGCACACTGCCATTTGCCCTTTCTAACTATATCATCACTATCAGTTGGACAATAATGATTGGCCTCCCATCGTGATGGACTTTGATACAGGGCCTGAACTGCCAAGGTATCACATTGGTGGCCTAAAAGGACTGGTTTAGGGCAGTTACCAGAGCACAAAGAAGGAGGGGACAGGTGGGAAGCAACTCTAGCTTTACCCAAGGTGTACTCTTAGCTGGGCACTGGGCAAATTCTTTACTGGACTGAATGATTGTCTTTATTATTGTCAGGTTAATGCCCTATAATATGTGTAATTTGATGATCATAGAGTATTGTAATAATAATTTTAAAAATGACCTTATAGGCAGGTAGCACAGATACAAAGAGATGATGTCGCACATGGTCATAGCATTTGCAACTGGAATGGGCCTTATACATCACCTACTCTGACTCCTTTTTTTGTTTTGAGTCTCATCTCTGGAACCTACTAGCTTAATGACTGTTGCCAATACTTTAACTTCTGCAGGCCTCAGTTTTTTATCAGTAAAAGCTGGGGTGGTGGTAGACTAGGTGACTGAGAGGCAAAGTGGTACAATATTAAAAGGACACGAGTTCAAATCCTGGCTTTGATGCTTCCTATGGGATGAGTCACTAATGCTCAATCAGCCTCAGTTTCCTCATCTGTAAAATGAAGGAGTTATACTAGATGATCTCTGAAATCTCTTCTGTTTCTAAATCTATGATTCTAGAATCTCTGAACTCTAAATTGTGTGAAACAGGGAACTCAACCAGAGACAACTGACCTCCCTTGACTCCTTAAGGCCATTGCTGGCAACTGATAAGTCTTCCAGGGCCAGTGTTTACCTAGAGCCCTGACAAGAACCCTCTTTCCTAATCTCCCCAACCTTCTTGATGCTCTAAAGGCCAACATCCTGTCTACACTGATCTAACAACCCAATTCATGCCAACATGCATTTATTAAGTGTCTACTGTACAGAAGGCACTGGGAGAAAAATGAAAAACAGTCCTGACCTTAAGGAACACACATTCTATTAAGGGATGGGACATGTAAATGCATGTGTTTATGTTATCATTTTTAGAAGAGGTAGAAAATAAAAATAGCATTTTTATAGTGCTTTAAGCTTTGCAAAATGCTTTACAAATAGCACAACAAATCTGGGAGATAAGTGTTATTACTACCCTCATTTTACAGTTGAGGAAACAGAAGCAGGTGCAGGTTAAGTGACTTGAAGTTACTAAATGTCTGAGGCCAGATTTGACTCAGGTCCTTGTGACTCCAGGTCCACCACTCTATCCTCTATAGTATAGAGTCTGTACCACCTAGCTTCTTCAAAGATATCAAAAGCTAACAGGATCAGGTAAAGCTTCCCTAGGATGGGGAGCTGATCTTTGAAGGAAGTGTCTGAGGCCAGATTTGAACTCAGGTTGATGAGATGGCTTGACTCTAGGCCTGGCGCCTATGCACTATGGCGCCACCTAGATGCCTTAAACTGCTATGTATTAGTTAATGCTGTTAGCAACTAATTAACCAGAGAAAGGATGAAGAAGATAGTGAGTGAAAGAAATGTGTAGAGAATGACTCCAAGGGTATGAGTATGAGAGACTGGAAGGATGGCAGTGTCCTCAATTATTTCCTCATCTCAATTGCCCGGACTCATTCATAGACACAAAATTTGAAAATTATAACAAGCCACAATGGGGTCAACTTGATTCTGCCTGTTCTGAGAAGGCAGACTTCGCCACCACTCTTCAGTTTGGAAGTCCCTTTTGTTAAGTTTGGGTCCTTCCTACCAAAAATGTCCCTTCCCACTGCAGGATAGACAGGGGCTCTCTTTCTGAAAGTATGGAATTATGTAGTATCTGTATTCTATTCAGTTGCCCAACCACTTAGAATATCTGTCATTTTCTAACCAAGGTCAGAAAATGACAGACTCACCACTTAAACATATAAATTATAGACTTTCACATTCTTTAAATGACCACCTATCATTACAGATGCCGTAATTTAATTCAAAGTCCCAAGAGTAAGCAAATACCTTACAATGCACAAAATTATCCTTTCCTGGAGAACTGGACTGCTGATTCAGCAGCCTGAGATGACCAGCAATAAAGAGGTCCTAGGGTGTATGGTTCATCCATAGGGCCAAAGATTTGGAACTGAAAGAGACTTCAAAGATCACCTGTCCAGTCCTATTTTAGAAATGAAAACACTAAGCCCAGGGAGGGACATGTTTCAAGTCATGTTTTCTCATTGAGGGAGAGAGATGACCAAAAGCCTTATAGGCAGTTTCCCAGCATATCATTCCAGCCCTGACTATGACACATGGAGATACATTGGCAGTCAACAAAAGCAGTCATCTCACTGCTAGATGTTCATCCACTTGAATATTTAAGACTGTTTATGGATTGTAATTCAGAACAATCTTCAGCTCCAAGAACATTGGCCTTTTGGTTAGCTGAAAGTTTACCCATTAAGTGGTCATTATTTTCAGCCACAGAGATTCTGTACTTTAAAGCTCTGAGTAGAGAGGTTGAGGCAGGGGTGTGCTGGACCCAGCTCATACAAGGTAGAGAAAACCCATTGTTAAATCTTCACACTACAAATCAGAGCTTGATTTATTGCTCTGTTAATTGTCTAGATGTATGAAAGTGATGTAGAACAAGTTAATGATGCAGGTTAAATTTAAAAGCATAATGTCCATTTTTCAGAGAGTGAGTAGTTAAACATTTACAGCACATCCATGGGTTGAGGTCTATTGCTATGTTTTAAGTGTTGTGATGGAATCATAGATTGCTGGAGGATTAAGGTAATTGACAATTGGATCAAAGAAGAGGTTATAGACTTATCCATCCATACAACAGAATTGGTGAAACATAGAGCTAGAAAGAATTGTGACAATGGAAAAGTTGTGGGGGGGTGGAGCCAAGATGGAAGCTGGAAAGCAGGGACTCACTTAAGCTCTCCCCCGAATCCCTCCAAACACCTGTAAAAATGGCTCTGAACAAATTATAGAGCTGCAGAATCCACAAAACAGCAGAGGGAAGCAGGCCTCCAGCCCAGGACAGCCTGGATGGTCACTGGGAAGGGTCTATTGAACAGTGCTGGGAGCATAGCACAGCCCAGGGTGGGCCATGCCAGGAAAGACCAGATCAAGAGTTGGCAAGCCAGAACAGGCCTTATAGCCATGAAACACTGAGAAGTAGCAGTTACCAGACTTGCCAACCCACAAACGCCAAAGACCACTGAGCAGATTAGTGGGAAAGCTGCTAGAATGGGGTAAGAGCAGTCTGGCCTGAGCCCTGGAGGCAGTTGAGACAGTGCAGCAGTGGCAGCAGCAGCAGCAGGAAGCTCCTGCGACTGCTTCCAGAGCTCCAGCATTGGCTGTTTCCGGAGTTCCTGGCACACATGGTGGGAGGAATTGAATGGCAGATCGGAGCGGGAGTGCAGGGAGCACTTTGCCCTGCTTGGATCTGGATCACAGTCCTGGCTGGCAGTTCTTGGGGGAGGAAGAGTTGTGGTGTGGCACAACTTGCTGTGTAGAAGTAGCTGTGAAAACTGCAGCAAAGCCACAAAAGCTTGGGACAAAGTACTCTCTATTCTACAAGCAGTCATACCCTGACAAAGAGTTCAAGGGTCAAGTAGTTGGCTGGGAACATGAACTGGCAGTGAAAACAGACTCAGATTCAGACTTTAGATTCTTTTTTTTGGTGACAAAGAAGACTAAAACATACAGCCAGAAGAAGTCAACAAAGTCATAGAGCCTACATCAAAAGCCTCCAAGAAAAATATGAATTGGTCTCAGGCCATGGAAGAGCTCAAAAAGGATTTAGTAAAGCAAGTAAGAGAAGTAGAGGAAAAATTGGGAAGAGAAATGAGATGATGCAAGAAAATCATGAAAAACAATTCAACAACTCTCTAAAGGAGACCCAAAAAAATACTGAAGAAAATAACAACTTAAAAAATAGACTAACCCAAATGGCAAAAGAGCTGCGAAAAGCCAATGAGGAGAAGAATGCCCTGAAAGACAGAATTAGCCATATGGAAAAGGAGGTCCAAAAGGCCACTGAATAAAATAACCACCTTAAAAATTAGATTGGAGCAAGTGGAGGCTAGTGACTTTATGAGAAACCAAGAAATTATAAAACAGAACCAAAGGAATGAAAAAATGGAAAACAATGTGAAATATCTCATTGGAAAAACCAGTGACCTGGAAAATAGATCCAGGAGAGATAATTTTAAAATTATTGGACTACATGAAAGACATGATCAAAAAACGAGCATAGACATCATCTTTCAAGAAATTATCAAGGAAAACTGCCCTGATACTCTAGAACCAGAGGGTAAAATAGAAATTGAAAGAATCCACTGATGACCTCTTGAAAAAGATCCCCCCAAAAAACTCCTAAGAATATTGTTGCCAAATTCCAGAGCTCCCAGGTCAAAAAGAAAATCTGCAAGCAGCCAGAAAGAAACAATTTGAATATTGTGGAAATACAATCAGGATAACACAAGATCTAGCAGTTTCTACATTAAGGGATCAAAGGGTTTGGAATATGATATTCTGGAGGTCAAAGGAGCTAGGATTAAAACCAAGAATCACCTACACAGCAAAACTGAGTATCATGCTCCAAGGCAAAATATGGATTTTTCAATAAAAGAGAGGACTTTCAAGCTTTATCAATGAAAAGATCAAAGCCGAACAGAAAATTTGACTTTCAAATACAAGAATCAAGAGAAGCATGAAAAGGCAAACAAGAAAGAGAAATCATAAGGGACTTACTAAAGTTGAACTGTTTTGTTTATATTCCTAGATGGAAAGATGATGCTTATAATTCATGAGACCTTTCTCAGTATTAGGTTCATTGAAGGGAATATACATATATATAGACAGAGGGCACAATGAGGGGATGATATCTAAAAAATAAAATTAAGGGACGAGAGAAGAATATATTGAGAGAGGGAGAAAGGGAGAGATAGAATGGGGTAAATTATCTCACATAAAAGTGGAAAGAAAAATCAGTTCTGTTGGAAGGTAATAGGGGGAAGGTGAGGGGGAATGAGTGAATCTTGCTCTCATTAGATTTGACTTGAGGAGGGAGTAACATACACAATCAATGGGGTATCTTACCCCACAGGGAAGTAGGGGAAGGGGATAATAAAGGGGGGATGATAGAAGGGAGAGCAGATGGGGGGGGAGCTAATCAAAAGCGAACACTTCTAAAAAGGGGTAGGGTCAAGGGAGAAAATTGAATAAAGGGAGACAGGATAGGATGGAGGGGAATATGGTTAATCTTTTACAACATGACTATTGTGGAAGTGTTTAACATATTGATAAATTTGTGGCCTATGTTGAATTGCTTGCCTTCTTAGGGAGGATGGGTGGGGAGGGAAGAGGGGAGAGAATTTGGAACTCAAAGTTCTGAAAGCAGATGCCCCAAAAAAGGTTGTTTTTGCATGCAACTGGGAAATAAGATATGCAGGCAATGTGGTATAGAAATCTATTTTGCCCTACAAGAAAGTAAGGGGAAGCAGGGAGGTGGGGCAACAAAAGGGAGGGCTGACTGGGGAGTTGGGCAATCAGAATATATGCCATCCTGGAGTTGGGGGGAGGTAGAAATGGGGAGAAAATTTGTAACTCAAAATCTGGGGGACTCAATGTTGAAAACTAAAAATATTAAATAAATAAATTATTAATAAATTTTAAAAAATTTAAAAAAAAAAGAATTGGGGCAATGAGGAAGCTTAATCCTCATATTTGAAAAACAAAAATATTCAGAAAAACCCAGATTACATGGTGAGATAGTATTAGGGCTGGGATTCAAATCCAGATCTTGAGACTAATCCAGGGCTCTTTCCATTCTATTTCCTTCTATTTGTACACTGTTGAATGGGTAGGATCACCCACCTAAACCCCCATTGCTTAATCCAAGATTAGAGGCATTGATCTCAAAAATGAAAGTAAGGAAAATATGCCTCTTGCTTAGAAGCAGGAGTGCTTCTTTAGACAGATCTAGCCAATAAGCTATTGTCCACATCTATAAGATAAGTAATCATAAAAGGTGCGTGAATGGAGCAAAAGGAAATGTTCTGATTTTATTTATTTTTTTTATTTGCAAACCTCTTGAAGGAAAATTGGCCTGTCCTTTTTTTTTTCAAAATCTGTAAAATGTTAAATAGTTTGCACTTATTTACAAGCCTGTAGGAGATCATCTTGCAGAGAGGTCTTTTCAACTGTGTTATATCTGATAATTCTGTAAGAGCCTGACCCCTTCATCTTTCTCCCAGAACTAACTCATATTTGTTCAGTCACTTCAATTGGTAAAATAAAAACAACTAAATGCTAAAATGAAAGAACCGCAAGTCTAAAAAGGGGGACCAGGAATGAGCCAGAATCTGATCATAGCTTACAAAGATTAACAACAAACTGCATTTGTTGCCTGAGAAGAAGCTTGCAAGCTGAAACAGTGAGACGTTCTCAGCTGCTCAAAGGGAACGGGAAAGGGGTGAGCTATTTATACATATTTGAGGAATTTATAACTATTTGGGTATTCATGGCTAAGAAAGGGGTTAAGGGAGAAATACGATAGACCAGGATATTGGGGAAATGAGGGTCCAGGGAGAAGACATCTGTAAAAACAAAAAATCAGAAGGCAGGATGTTTGCCACTCTTCAAATAAGTTAGAAACCAAGATGTCTCTTGCTCACTCTAAGCTAGTCAAGACTGCTTTCAGCAGTAACAGGCATCGTTGAGTTCATCTAATGTTCACTTGCAAAGTATCACTGATTATAAAGCAGTCCCAGGCTTCAGAAGTACTCCTGATTAGCTACTTGTTGTGCTACTCCATTGTCTTGTTCCCCTGTGAAAAAGGGAAGTTCTAGCATATTTAATTTGCTAGTATAGGCATTACCGAGCTCATGGCTTCACAGTCATGTCCAGCCCTTCATGACCCCATTTGTGACTTTCTTGGCGAAGATATTGGAGTGATTTGCCATCTCCTTTTCCAACTCATTTCACAGATAAGGAAATTCAAGCGAACAAGGTTCAGTGACTTGCCCAGGGTCACATAGCTAGTAAATGTCTGAGGCCACATTTCAACTCCAGAAGATGAGTCTTCATGACTCCAGCCCAGTCCTCCATCCACTGCACCCTCTAGCTGCCCTACTAGAGTGCCTTTGTCTACTTCAGAATTTCTTTCCAAAGTATTTTATAATGCATATGAGAGGGAGAAAAAATATCTGGATAAAGCAAAAGAATATATGAAGCACTTATTAAGCTTAAGCAGTTTATATTAAGTAGGAACTCCACGTAGAGCATTCTAACAGACTTGGAAGAGAGATTAGGTTTAGATAAGACAATGTCCATGCTTTCGTGGAGCTTGGAATATAGCAGGAGGGAAATATGGACATATAGATAACTAGACTGTGCAGTGCAGCATGACCCCTGAATTGCTATGGATCTTAGGTCTATTTTCCAGCCATCTTGACAGCCACCTTGCTCCCAGAACCAGAGAAGCATTTAACCTTCTCATCTCTGGAACATACAGCCTAGAGTGCCACTATCCTAACTGGTGAGTTCTTCATGTGGCCCTTTGCGTCAGGCTGGCTCTAGGCACACACTACTTTGCTCCCTAACCATGCCCTGTACAATTTCCTTTCTGCTCTGAATACCTTTCATGCTTTCCAGGTCTTCCCCTCCACCACTACCTTCACTGCCCAGTTACAGAGCCATAATCAAATAAATGCTGCTATAGAAGGGAAGCAAACTACTCCCCTATGACTCCTCTCTCCATCCCTATGACTTTCCAAACCTAAATACTCCTTGGCCATAATTCCATTATGTGCACTACTTCTTCCATTAGGATCTAAGCTCCTTGAGGGGAGGGACTGTTTTTGCTTTTGTATTTCTATCCCCAATGCTTACCACAGTGGTTGGAATATCCTAAGTATATATTAGCCACTTTTTAAATTCATTCATTCATTCATTCATTCATTCACTAGAGTCAGTATGAATGCATTTTCCTTGTGCAAGGCCACCCTCTGCACAGGCCTCACCTTCCAGTACCTGGGAATGAAACTACAAATCAGATGCCATTCATAGCTTCAGTCTGGACCCTGGGCACCCAGTCATCAAAGTTACAGCATGCAACTGTCAGAAATCTGAAGCTTTATGGACATGAGACACACCAAAGGGCATTTTAGGGTAACTCCAAACCAAAGGAAGCCTGGTGCCTTTGGAATCAAGGGCATAAGCGGGATGTCAGAACCACCAGAGATAAGGAGGCTGAGCCTGGGTCCAAAGTGGACCTTATTTTCTGGGTGTGTCTCATCATCTTCTATCTTGGGATGAGGTTGTAGAACTAGTATCAAGTTTGAGGTCATTATTCCAAGACCCAATCACCAGGAATTTACTGATAACAAGATGCCCATCCTGATCTTCCACCTGCCTCAAATCTCAGTGCACAAGTATACAGCGGTAGAAACCTAAGGAGCAAATGCTAATTCCCTCATTTCAAGACTATACTCCTAGAACAGGAAGTAGAAATCTTGAGGGTGGGGGTCCTGATGAATTCTCTCTTCCTCAATCCTAAGGCTGTCAAATTTCAATCTGATAACCCCTAATCCTCTCATTTAGATTATCAGCAGCCAACTGACTCTCCCTTAATTATCCTATCAGTCCTCCTCCCCATCCCTCCTCTTCCCTTCTCTCTCACTATACCCCCTGCAAACCCCACTCTATTGTTAACAAAATCTCCTCCAATCTAAATTGATTCATTCACATCTGAAACATAGAAGGCACCAAATAAATGTTGATTAATTGATTCAACCAGTTCCAAATCCACACAACTGTCCTTTGGCCAAGCCTACATCTCTTCATTTTTTTCAATGATAATCTATGAAACTAAATCAAATATTTTGCTGAAACTCAGGTAATTCTTTGGCATTTTCATTATCTACCAGTGTAGTGATTATGTTGGTAAAGAAAACAAGATTGCTCCTACATGACTTGTTCTTGGTGAAACCATTTTGTGATGACTGCTTCCCTTTCTAGATGTCCACAAGCAATCCCTTTAATAATACATCCCAAGATTTTGACAGAAATCAAAGGTAAATTCACCAATGTATAATTATAGACTCCATATCTGGAAAATTGATTAACATTTCCTCTTCTCCAACCCTATTCTACTTCTCCAGTTCCCCAAATGTCTTCCAGAGATTGCTGACAATGGTTCAGCAATAAAATCTTTCAGGACATGGGATGTAATTTGGGGTTGATGACTTTAATTCATTAATAGGTCTTTTATGATCTCCCTAACTATCTTGGGAATTGAATACATTTTAGAACATGTTTTCATTAAGTGAATAGCTGGTCATTTCAAAATACATCTTTTATCCTTTTTAAAGAACTTTAAGAGTCAATGCTAGAGTCTAGTCTTTGAATACAGAAATAAATACATTCACCATTTGATGCAATGCCTGGCACTGGTACACAATAATATTAGCTTTGTGTCCCTACACTGTGAAGAGAAACTGCAACCAATGCTTTACGATTGCTTGTTTGCTGGTCTTGGCCTTGATGAAGCTCTGTATATGATGTCAATGTAGAATCATTATACATTACCATCAGACAATAGTGCTCACATTTTTGCTCCTTATTCTCTTAGATTCTTCATACTCTTTGGCCCAACTTGAAAATAGAGTAGGTCTCATATGCGTTAAGCCAGGCTTTGATTTGTTCATGAAAAAAATGCTTCTATGCCAAATGGAATTGCCCTTTTCAATGTTTCCTTCAGGACTTTGGCTAAATCCACGTGGTGCCCTTGTTTGTAATATCATTAAATGTCTCTTCTAGGAAAAGAAAAGAAAGGCCATTGTCCTCCCCTTTTTTCACCTCTGATATCTCTTGGATATACTTTATTATCCCCACTTATCTCATTCTAATAAAAAGGGAATTGTTTTTTTTTTCTACTTCATGGGTTTCAACTCACAACAGTAATAAAATGATGATAAATGAATACAATGACCTAATAGCCCATTGCCAAAAAATTTAAAACCCTTCAGGGACCTTTCCAGCTCTAAATTTATAATTCTCTGATCTTACAATCACTTGAGACTAGTCAGAGAAATAAACATGTGACTGCCACGCCAAAAAGGAATAAAGGTAACCAGGAGGCAAGAATTCAATTCATAGGCTTAGATTGGAACCCTTCCCACAAAAGGGTTGGGTTGTTCTGGGTTCAAGTATAGGGAGAGAGACTCATAGAGAGGCCCACCTGTGGTGAGAGCTGTCCCTGTGTGACTCAAAGGGAGGCAGAATAGATATCTTTAGCACATCCTCTCCAGACTTCTCCAAGGGAGACTTTAATTCCTGCCAGGACAGGAGGAAACACAGTTAAGGCTAGAGGCTGCCACTCTATTCTCCTCAGGGAGAGGGAGGACCAGGCTAGAATTATATCTACCTGCTCCCATAAACATGGATGGTTTAGGGGATACAATCAGGTATAATCTAGCTTCTGATAAATTTGTCATGGGGCAGGGGGGAGAAGAACCTTTAATTCTATATCCAAGACTTGATTCTTTTCCCACATAATATAAGTTCCACAATGAACACCCATAGTGAATAAGAAAGAAACCCCTTTATCCAAATCACAACAAAGCAGAAATCAGAGAAGGTATACATAGAGAAGTATGTTCCAAACCATACAGAGTGAAGGAGCTCTCCCATTGGGAGTGAGGTAATTCACACAACCAAAGGAAAGTCTTTGATTTCATTAAAAGGGAAACTCCCCAAAGTCTCTGAGGTAACAAGCTGGGGTAAGAACAGAGACTACCAGTTCCTCCCATATCTTCCCAAAGTCTTCTTCCTTCAGAAATCTGAAATGAGGTTGGCCTCTTCCATCTTTCCTCTTGAAGATGGAAGCCAGAAGTGCCCAAAGCTACTTAACACTTGAAGAGTGCCGAGGACTTAAAGCTTAAAGAGTCCCATAGAGGACTGAAGAAGGCTAGGGATCTCCTGCTTTCACCTACTCCACCATGCCCCTCGTGCAGCTCAGGACATTCAGGGAGGAAAGAGTCTTGTAGCAATGGTTTGGGGGACAGAAGCTGTACAAGTAATCTAATGGACCAGATTCAGTCCAAGGGTCAGCATAACCTCAAAGATTGTGTAGTCATACTTTTTCCCCCCTCATATCCCCTGGCTCATGCTTTCTTTCCAAAGTCTTAGAAAAAATCTCTTAAGTAGATCTTAGGTATATCTTATGTATGTGGTCATTCCAGAGGGGAAAAACAGATGTTTTTTCTAGCAAGTTACTCAAAATATGAAGTAATAGGTATCCAGTATCAGGATAGCTATTTATTTTCTACATGTCACAGAAATTCTTGAAACCTAAACAACACATAAATACTTATTAATACATATTGGAAGTATGAAACAGTAACCCAAGTAATCTATCATTCCTATCATACTCTTCTAGGAGCTAAAGAAGCTGGGGACACAAGGATTCATAGTACTCACAGTATTTCAACAGCATAAGTAGAAAGTATGTGATGTACTCACACATACTCCCATCAAGAGATTCATAGATGCTCATATAGAAGCCCATGTCACCACCACTTCTGTTATGCATTACTGGGAGTTAAATACTCCTGGGAAATGTGCAATTGCTGAATGGACTTAACTTGCATCTCACCATGCATAGTCTGAACAACAGCTCAAAGTCCAGGTCTTCTGTTTTCAGGTTCAGGAAGATTCCATCAGTGGTAACACCAACCTTAAAGCAGGAAGTGTCTACTGCTGCCAGGAAGCATCCATACTCTGGAAGTCCCAAAATCTTGAGCTCATGAGGCATCCCCTAAGGCAAGAAACAGCCATTTCAGGTTTTTTGTTCTGTCACCTGGGGTCATGGGAAAGAAACACAAAGCAAAAGAGAAAGCCAGGGATGTGAAAGCCAATCTTGGGCTCATCTAGGCAAGCACATGTACTCACTGATATGTGTGAAGCTTCCATAGGTAGAGAGGAAGAGGAGGAGAAGAGAAATTCTTGGTGAATTGAACTCAATGAAGTGACTTGCCCCACAGCCATAGACCTCAGGAGGCAGTGTGGTATAACAGAATGAGCAGTAGATCTGGAATCAGAATCCTGGGTTTGAATATTGCCTGAGCCTCTTGAACTCCCTGGCCTTGAGTTCCTTCATTTATAAAATGAGGGGGTTGGACTACATGGCCTCAGAATTCCATTCCAATTCTAAATCCATGACCCTAACAGATAGGATTGGAACCTTTGATTTATTAAAGGGAAGTTGAGGACATTTAGTTGAGGAAATGCCATCTACCAATGGAGACTGCTAACCTCTAGTGTTAGATAATTGCTTAGAATGCCGAGAGGTCAATCAAGTGACTTTCTAGGGTGACACAAGTATGTCAGAGGCAGGATTTGAATTCATATCTCCTTGACTGTAAAGTTGGCTATCAACCATAATATATTGATATACTGTTTCTTGTGATCCCATGATCCCTTTTAGATAGTGAAACCAATTATTGCAATCTTCTTGTCAGGAATCTGCTAAACCATACTGACAGCTCTAGAACCTTCTACTTGTATGATGTTAGGCTGTATATATAACCTTTCTGGGCCTCAGCTTCCCAATATGCATGTTAGGAGGCTGGACTAGTAGACTCCCAAGGTCCCTTCTACTTCTAAAGCTATGATCTAATGACCATGACTTATAATTATTTGTCTTTCAAAATGGTTAAACCTTTGGTTCCTAGAATTTAGAAGTTTGGAATTGTCCTATACAAAAATTAGGAACAAAGATATTTCTATTTCTATCACTAAATGAATACTGGAAACACTATACCAGTTTTTGTTTCTGTCTCTGGATCATGCCTATTTTGAATATTGGCTTCATGTTTCAGAATTTGAGATACATAAATAATGATTTAATAAAAGGGGATGAGTAGTTTCTATTCCTACACATAGAACTAAAATTCATTTCCTAATAATATCCTTGCAGATACAGAAGCAATTAAATTCCCCAAGGAACCATCTGAGTACCTCACAAGCTAGATCAATGCATATTAGCATCACAATGTAGAGGAGCAAAAGAACCGAAGTTTGAATCCCAGACTTGCAACACAACATCGGGTGACTTTGGGTAAATCATCTCCTCTCTCTGTGCCTTGGTTGCATAGGATTTAAAGCTGGGAAAAAAAAAAAACCTTAGCAATCATTTCTAGTACAATTTCTATATTTTATTGAAAAGACAACCAGGAACCAGAGAAGGACAGAGATTTACATAAGGCTACTCAGATAGTAAGTAACAAAACTGGCATCTGAACACAAGGCCTCTGACTCCAAAATCAGTGTTCTGGCCATTTGAACCCATCCCCTCCCTTCTTTGTAAAATGGGTGATTGGATGAGAGATGAACTGGCAAATGTCTAATAACTGGCTTTCCAAAAAATTTAGCATACTTTTTTTTTGTTTAATCTACATTGTTGACATTTTCTTAAGTCTAGGCAATCAGCAAAATAATAAAGCGAGCCCAGTTTGTAGTGTTCAGCAATTTCTGAGGTGTGCCACACTGAAAATTTAACAATCATCTCTCTTAATTTGATACAAGATGGTTCCAGTACATTCTTAGGCTGGACCAAATGAGGACCTATGGTACCATGAATCAAATACAACATATTTTAGACATCTCCAGATTAGGAACTGGCAAGCAAGTAGGGCCAGTAAAATTAGCATTTGGTTTACTTGCCAAGATCACCTAAGACCTTTACTGATTGCCAAACCACTAGTGCTCTTTAAGGTTCATAGAAAGATTGAGTAAACTGAACTGGCATAGGCTAAATCATTTCCCCTCACCCAAAGCATATAAAAAATCAGAAATGCCAGTGTGGAAGAGGCCACTGAAATTGAGGCAAAAGCATGATAAGCAGCAAATTTTTGCAATCACTTCCAAATCCATTGCAAAGTTTTTAGTTGATTTTCTTTATGCCCTTCCAAAAGGGAGGAGAAAGGCAACAGATAGGATTTTAATTTTTTTTTGCTTTCTGGAAATACAACTCAAAACTGCCCCATACAGGTATCCACCATGGATACCTAATATAATGACAGGTAATCAATGTGGGATTTTAAAATGCCCTTTTTAGATTGTAATTTAAATGTGGGATTTTAAGATGCCCTTCTTTGAGGCCTCCTTTTTGTCTTCCTCCTGATTTTTCTATTCTATGTCTACGTATTATGTTTTGAGGCCTTAGGTCAAATTTGCTGAAATGGTACTCAGCAGCTGACACCCTTTCCAGCCCTATTGGAAAATATCTTTTTAGAGTCAATACCAAATACAAGGTTGATTTTAAGATGAAAGAGATCTGGGCCATTACAATTTTCAACTGGCATTATCCAATGTTTCCTTCTCTAATTCAGCATATTAAATATGCCCAGCAGATAACTTTTCTTGGAAGTAAAATTCAGGAATTATATTTTAATAGCATACAAAATAATTATTATGTAAACTGGTAAATATATATAATCCCTCACCCAAAAATGGTCTAGAGGACTACTTGCCTTTTCAATATTGGGCCACTACACCTCATGGCCCACTCAAGTTCTTTGTAAGTTTGAAAATATAAACAAGAGCTTAGTCCATAAAGAGATCATAGCCCTGACCAAGGCCAAGGGTACTGATCAGAATTTGGACTAAGGCTAGGATTAAGTCTGAGGAGATGAGTGAATAGTACCTAGTACTGGAGAGGAGTATGGGAAAAGGTATAAAAGTCTGTCATTATTTTCTGTATGCTCTATAATGTCTTTTCTGTCAAATGAAGTTGATAGTCCATTCAAGGACCTAAATGAAAAATACACATTGGATACCAGCATGCCAACAACTGACCTCTATGGACATATATAATATTAACTAGAGATGAGTTGATTATAAAGGTACGTAAAAGAGATGAGGAAAGAAAGAAGAAAAGAAAGGGAGAGAGGAAGGAAGGAAGAGAGGAAAGAAAGAAGAGAGGAAGGAAGGAAGGAAGGAAGGAAGGAAGGAAGGAAGGAAGGAAGGAAAAAAGCAGAGAGGGAGAGAAGAAAGAGGGAAGGAAAAGGAAGGGAGGAAGGTAGAAAGGAGGGAAGAAAGGAAGGGAGAGAGGAAGAGAGAGAAGGAAGGAAAGACCTCAAATGTTATCACTACCTAGAAGAGGTGGCCAAAAAACTTTTACTGACTATCAATCTATATACTTACTTTCCCATTTCCATATGTTTTCTATGAAAATATTATAGTCTACATACATATTGAGGGTGCACTTGATGAAGGCATGCAAAGGGACAGGAAAGCCTTCACAAACAACAGTCAGATTCAAAACCACATTCAGTCAGTAGACTAGAATTGATTACTACTAAGTGCCAGGCATTATACTAAGCTCTAAGGATCAAAAGGGCATGGGTGGGGCGGGGAGGCAAAAACAGTCCCTCCTCTTAAGGAGCATATTACATAATGTAAAGAGACAATATACAAACAACTAAGTACAAACAAGAGACATATAAATTGAAGTAATCGATAAAAGGAAAGCATTAATATTAAAGAGGATTAGAAAGCTTAAAGGCTTTTTACAGAAGCCTGCACTAGCTAAGCCTTGAAGGAAGCTATGGTAGCCAGGAGGCATAGATGAAGATGTATAGTGAACCATTGACTGGGGACACCAATGAGAGAAAGTGTCAGGAAATGGAGTGTCCTGTTCAGGGAAAATCATAGAGACCAATGCCACAGAGTTATGCTGAGGGATGTAATGTATAAGAAGACTGGTCTGAAAAGATATTTGGTATGTTAAGGGTCTGGGTTGGCCAAGAAATGGCTGAGAATCTTCCTCTTTGGAATGAGTTGGGAAAACCTCCACGATAAACAGGATGAAAAGTTCAACAAATATGTTGAACATAAAAACAGTGTTTGATTTGGTTAAGCAAACTGTCACCTTGAAGGGTCTCCTACAAGATGCTTTTCATTCATATGTCAATCAAATGAACTAACAATCAAACAATAAGCATTTATTAAGCACTTACTATTGGCTGAATGTTGTACTAAGTACAAGTATAATATTTGGGCAACAAAATCATACATGATTCTTTCAAAGGTACAGCAAAAGTAGTAACTTTGATGACTGCCTGGTTATTAAGATCAAATGAGGCATGACCAGTGAGACATATGCTTGCCAATGCTGTTTCCTATCATCATGGATGATGTCCATGTAGAGTTCAAATAGAAGGTGAAGTCCTCCAGATGCTTCTGTTTGTGGATAATATTTTAATAATTGCATCAAGCCCTGGAAAAATTACAGAGCTTCCTGGATAAGATCCATAAGAATCTGGCCTAACTATTCACCGAATGAAAACCAAATGGATGAAGAATGCCTATTTTCCAGATTATGATATACATTGGATGGACAATCCATATAGCTGGTCCCTCAGTAAATACATATTGGTCAGGTACTATGATCTTTTGGCAAGAATTTCACATGACAGGAAGAGTCATCTGGGTTGCTTTGGCGAGAATATGCAGTATTTTTAATGATGCCAAAGTTTACCCTGAAACAAAATCCTTTCTTTTTAACAACAAAATTATTGAAAGAAAAGAATTTACCAAACTCTTTTTATGAGACAAATGTAATTCTAATGGCAAAATCAAGGCAGGATAAAGGAAAAAATGAAAACTTTAGATAAATTACATTATTTATTGTTGGCTCAAATATTTTAAATAAAATCTTTTAAATCAAATATTTTAAATAAAATAAAAATAAAATAAATAAAAAAAACTAAAAAGACTACAGCAAACTGGATTTTTATGAGGAATAAAAGAGTAGTTTATCACTAGGAAAAATATTAACATAATTATGATATTAAAAGTAACAACCCAAACCACATGATTATACCAATCAACGTAAACAAGGATTTCAATGAAGTTCAACATGCAATAATTCTAAAAACCCTGCAAAGCATAATCATAGAAGTTATTTTTTTCAATATGATTAAAAATATGTATGTAAAGCCAAAAAGGTTATACAAAAATGGAAATAATTAGAAGCTTTCCCAGTAAACAGAGGCATTAAAGAAGGATAACTCTTTCCTCAATTATTTGACAATTCAAAAATGCGTATGATAATAAAAAGACAAGAGAAAGAAAGGGCATAAACATTAGCAAAAAGGAGATAAAAATATGCCTCTTTGTTGTTGACATAATAGTTTTCCTAAAAGGTGGATTTTCATAAAAAAAAAACTGAGACAATTGATAGTTTCTGAAAAGTAACAGGATACAAAATAAATCTACAAAAAAAATCAGAATTTCTCTAACAAAATACCAAAATTCAGACCAAAATATTTGAAAAGTGCCATAAAAATAATTATAAAGCACATGAAATATCTGATAGTCAATCTGCCATGTGTGATAAAGGTAACATAATACAAAAGGTAGCTACAAAAATGGCTTCAAGTCATGGAATATCAGTCTCCAAAGGACTCAGAGGGCAATGCCGAAGTGCATAGAGGACATATTATCAGCCAAGAACAGCACAAGACTTTGAAACGGTTTAAAGAGAGTCATCTGAGAGATTTAAGACCAGAAAAGAAAGTAGCCTGTCATGCAGTGAAAGCAAAGGATAACTGATGGACAGCTCCAACACTGTTGATATCCACACAATGCCAATAGAATTAAAGGAAGGGGGCAGCTAGGTGGCACCACAGTGGATAGAGTGTGGGGCCTAAAGTCAGGAAGACTCATCTTCATGAGTTCAAATCTGGCCTAAGACACTTACTAACTGTGTGACCCTAGACAAATCACTTAACACTGTTTGCCTCAGTTTCCTCATCTGTAAAATAAGCAAGAAAAGGAAATGGCAAACTACTCTAGGATCTTTGTCAAGAAATCACAAATGAGGTCACAAAGAGTCAGACATGACTAATCAACCAAACAACAACTCTGTGACAGGCTTTCAAGGGGAGGAGAGACATGGGCAAGAGTCACTCAGGATGAAAGGGCTATGACAACTTGCAACACTAGAGGGAGTACCCATTCCAATTATGTCACAGAAATAAAAATATTGAAAATAAATCTGGGTTTGAAGTCAGAGACAAGTTTGAATCCTGACTTTTCAATTTACAACTTGTAATCATATAATCTCTTTTAAGCCTCAGTTTCCTCATCTGTAAAATGAAGAGTTGAACCAGATAATGCATATGGTCCCACCTAGTTATGAATTATGTAATGCTGAAGTAAGGAAACATAATAAAAGAAACTGACCACAACCATCAATAAATCCTGAAGGCATCTATAAGAGTCCTTCGTTAGATTTCTCACTAAACTGACTTCATAGGATCCCAGGGCCATCTAATCTCATACTTGCCTGAGAATTCCCTCTTCAAAGTCTCCTAAAAGCACTCAACTAGGCTTTGCTTGGAGGCCTTTGTTGATAAAAAACCAACTCCAGAGGCAGTCCATTCCATTTTTCAAGAATTTTTTTTTTAAAGATTTTCTTTCCTGGCAACAAAAGTTGATCCTGATAGTTGTTTCTGTACAATTTTCACCCATATCTTCTATTTCTGGCCTTTGGAACAAGTAGAACAAAGTGAATCTTCCAAATGAAAGGTCTTCAACTTCTTGAAGGCAGCCATCTTGTTTTTCAGAGGCATCTTCTTTCCAAATTGGAGATCCCTTAGTTTCTTCAACCGATCCTCATATAAAGTCATCTTGAGGTTCTTCACCATCCTAGGAACTCTCTTCTTAACACTCTCCAGCTTATCTGTAGCCATTTAAATATGGGCCCCATGGAAATTAAGGCAAACTCTGAATGTGGTCTGAAGATGACATACTGGCTGTGGGTCTTAATGTCTCAGTGGTCTAAGCAATCCTCAAAGACTATAGATTCCCAAAGACGGCAGCTGGAAAGCAGCAATTAGCATGAGCTCCCCACCAAGTCCATCCAAAAACCTGTAAAAAAATGGCTCTGAACCAATTCTAGAACTGCAGAACCCACAAAATAGCAGAGGGAAGCAGGGCTCCAGCCCAGGACAGCCTGGATGGTTGCCAAGTGATGTCTTTCGCACATGGAGCTGGGAGCAGAGCCCAGCATGGGCCGTGTGGACCAACCAGACCAGGAGCTGGACGGGGTGGGCCCTAGCACCCTGTGAGTTGCAAAGGTTACCAGACTTCTCAAACCAAAAACACCAAAGACAACAGAGAAGGTTAGTGGGAAAAGCTGCTGGGAACAGGGTGATAGAGCTTGTGGTTCAGCCACTGCCCCAGGGGCAACGGAGGTGGGGCAGCTACAGAACTACAGCTGCAGTTGCTCGTGACCCCAGGACCACCTGGTGGGAGGAATTAAGTGGCAGATCAGAGCAGGAGTGAAGAGCCTGCTGAAGATCTAAGTCCTGTCCAGGTTGGGGGTTCTTGGGGAAGGAGGAGTGCTGGGGTGGCAGAGCTGGCTGTAATAGCTCTGAAATCAACAGTACATCCCCTCAAGCTTGGAACATAAAATGGAGGACTATCAAGCTTTCTCAGTGAAAAGACCAGAGCTGAATAGAAAATCTGACTTTCAAACACAAGAATCAAGAGAAGCATGAAAAGGTAATCAAGAAAACGAAATCGCAAGGGACTGACTAAAGTTGAACTGTTTTGTTTATATTCCTACATGGAATGTATATATATATATATATATATAAAGAGAGAGAGAGAGAGAGAGAGAGAGAGAGAGAGAGAGAGAGAGAGAGAAGGCACAGGGTGAGTTGAAGTTGAAAGGATGATATCTAAAAGAAATAAAATCAAATTAAGGGATGAGAGGGGAATATATTGAGAGAGAGAGAAAGGGAGAGATAGAATGGGGTAAATTATCTCACATAAAAGTGGCAAGAAAATGCAATTCTGTAGGAGGAGAAGAGAAGGCAAGTGAGGGGGAATGAGTGAATCTTGCTCTCATCAGATTTGACCTGAGGAGGGAATACCATACACACTCAATTGGGTATCTAACCCCACAGGAAAGAAGGATGAAGAAGATAAAAAAGGGGGGATGATAGAAGGCAGGGCAGATGTGGGAGGAGGTAATCAAAAACAAACACTTTCGAAAAGGGACAGGGTCAAGGGAGAAAATTCAATAAAGGGGGATAGGTTAGGAAGGAGCAAAATATAGTTAGTCTTTCACAACATGAGTATTGTGGAAGGGTTATACATAATGATACACATGTGACCTATGTTGAATTGCTTGACTTCTTAGGGAGGGTGGGTGGGAAGGGAAGAGGGGAGAGAATTTGGAACTCAAAGTTTTAAAAACAGATGTTCAAAAACAACAAAAAAAGTTTTTGCATGCAACTAGAAAATAAGATACACAGGCAATGGGGCATAGAAATTTATCTTGCCCTACAAGAAAGGCAGGGAAAAGGGGATGGGAGGGGAGTGGGGTGACAGAAGGGAGGGCTGACTGGGGAACAGGGTAACCAGAATGCACACCATCTTGGAGTGGAAGGAGGGTAGAAATGGGGAGAAAGTTTGTAATTCAGACTTTTGTGAAAATCAATGCTGAAAACTAAATATATTAAATAAATTAAATTTAAAAAAAAAGACTATAGATTCCCAAGAAGGAGCTGCCACACATTGATAGATGAGTTTTCTCCATCTGAAAATTCCCTATACCAATGAAATCACTAATCCAGTCCATATTCCCAGTCTACTACTTTGTTATCCTGTGTGTTATTCTCCTTCCCAGTTTTGTATCATTATGATCTTGACTTCACTCAAATTCTTGATAAAAATGTAAAACAGAACAGGGCCGAGTACCTATCCATGAGCTATTCCATCAGAGATTTCCTTCCAAGCTAATATTGCATCATTGATAATTGTTCTTTGCCTATCATTGGCAGACTTCGTTTTCAATGCTTCTCCCACATCTTTTTTTCAAAGAAATAAGGCACCTTCTTCTTCTACAATCTCAAAGGAACCCTCCCACCTTCCATGATCATTCACTAGGGCCCAGCAATATCTTCCAGTCCTCTCTGTTCCTGAGAATACAGTTCATTGAGACCTAAAAGGATTTGGACTCATTAAAGCACAAAGTTCTTATCCTTGTTTATCTTTGGTTTCAACTTTCTAATAACAATTTTTTGTTGTCCTTCCCAGTCCAAAGAGTTAAAATAAGCAGAGAGAACAGAAGTAAATCAGGGAAGGACCACCCCATCTCACAAAGGATAAAGACCAACCTTTATCTAAACCAAGACCATTCAAAGCCATCCATAATATAGACCTTTTCTTGTCTGATTTCCAACTACTAACTCAGGTTCCACCCAGCCTATATTTCCTCACTTAAATGCTAAAGTGAATTGGTGCTCTCATTGATACACATCTAATCAGACTTCTCTTTGATGATCTCTTATTGACCATTTCTTGTAGTCATTTTATCACTGGTAATATACTGCAGCATGCTGAAACCCCCTAGAGTTTTCTCCATTATCCTTTTGATTCCCAATTGTTTGGATTATTTAGGGACCAAGGAGATCCTTGATTCACAAAAACCAGCATCAGCAGAAAAAAAATGTTAGTGTCAAAAAATTAAGTTTTATTTCAGAGAGATGCTTGGTATTATTGAAAGTACTGAATGATTTCCCCAAAACAATTCAGCCTGCTCTTGATCTACTGTTCAGTTATAGGCCCAGATCATTTTTAATGAGTAATATTTGTCCAGTATAAATGTGTTAAAAGACTCACTTGTAACAGTCTACACGACAAACATTATTCATCTGCTTGTTTCCTGTGTGATTGGTTACAAATTCTTTTTTAAGTAGTGGTTGTGAATCTTATTTAGATGACTCTGTAGTATTCTGGGATTTTATGAAATCTGCAAAATGTCATCCACCAACAGATGCATATAAAGGGATTCAGAGAAAAGGATCCCCTCCTCCATTTGTATTTTAAGTTGAAAATCTTCCATGAAAATAACTATTGTTATTATTAATATTATTATTATTATATTTACAATTAATATTTATAAAACTTTAAGTTTTACAAAGTAGTTCGCCAATATTATCTCATTTTACCCTCACAACAATCCTAGGTTGTTGTTGTTGGGGAGGGGTGTGGGGATTTAAATTGTCCAACATGCAATAAAGGAGACTGAGGAAGAGGTCTAAGCCAATGGCAGTTTATTAAAGGTCAGTGGTCCCCTCTAACGAAATGGACCTCAGATCTTCCTCATAATCTGAGATGCCCCCTTCTTCCAGGGCCTTGTATTTATAAAGTTTGATACCAAAATATGCAAAAGAGGCATGGTAAAATACAGAATTCCATTGGTTGACATATGATGCATAAACTATTTTAGCAAAAGTAATCTGTCAGCAGGATCATAAGTTGGGTGAAGCTGACTAGGTGGACATAAGATGGATGGGCTCCTCCTTAGGTTAGGCAGAAGGAGATGGTACAAACTATACATATGCTCCAAAAACATATTGAAGGGGAATTTCCTTACCATGCCACAACACATGGTTGGCTGGGTCATGGAATTTGAGCAAAACAGGGTGGAGATATCTTTGTCAGCATTCATGTAGTTGTGCAAGTGAGCTCCATCGCTAGTAAACAAGTAAGGAAGATTACATTAAAGTGTGAGGCCTATTATAGGGCCTTCTATTAGAATTTATATTCCTAGGTAACTTATACAAAGTATGGATTAATACATTGTTTATTCTTATACCTATTATTAGGTGATTAAATATATTTCTAGATGAACATATTAAAATAATTACTAATACTCATTGCCTATTCAAAAAATCATAATGAACTGACTAATACTGATTAGAGTTTGAGTAGGGGGCCCAATGAATCATTTCTCTCAGTTGTTTAATCATTTTCAGTCATGCCCAACTCTTCATGAAGTCTTTTGGGTGTTTTCTTGACAAAGATGCTGGAGTGGTTCACCATTTCCTTCTCCAGCTCATTTGACAGATGAGGAAATTGAGGCAAATGGGGCTAAGTGACTTTCCCAGGGTCACAGAGCTAGTAGGTGTCTGAGGTCAGATTTGAACTCAGATCTTCCTGACCCCAGGCCTAGAGCTCTCTCTACTGTACCACCTATCTGCTGGTAGTGGCAAATAGTTTTAGGGAGCAAACAATTCCATGTTTTACAGAACTTTGAATATTAATGAGAATTCTTGCTTAGTAGATAGAAAGCTGTCCTTAGTATGAGAAAGATCTGGTTTCAAGTTCAAATTCAGAAACCTGTTCTGTGTCACTCTGGGTAATTCATCTAACCTCCTGTTTCAACAATCCAGCTAGCAGCTGTTGTGGGGGGTGTAAGACCAACACAACCCCAATAACAAGCATGCCGCAAAAGCACAGGTTCTTTTGATCTGCTTAACTAAGGAAAGCTACGTGAAGGGGTTGACAAGCTTACTTTAATTCAGCATACAAATATCATTCACTTAGTTCAGGGGAAAAAGACCAGCACATTGAACTTCAGAGCAAAATACAAACAAAGTACAAACATCCACAGATAGACTTTGTCTGATTCAAATCCCAATACATAGTTACCAGAGTTTAACAAAGTCTCAGCATCCAGGTTGCAAGCTGGAGGGCCCTTAGCTACAGCTGCCCAGAGTCTCCACATCAACACCATCTCGAGTAGAGCCCTTAAACAAATTACAAACAGACAGACCCAATACAATTCATAGTTACCAACATCTAGGTTCAGCCCGGGAGCTCAGAACAAGGGCTGGCCCAGAGTCACACTTGCCACCATGGCTGTGGCTAAGAGCTCCAAAGAAGAGAAGTCCAACCCCTGGTTTTATATCTTTTTCAGGGTCAGGGGTGAGTCACACATGCGACTCACCCACATGACCTAGAATAGGCAGACTTAAACCCACGTGGTCTAAAAGCCTCTGCTGTCCCAGACATGGAAACTAGGCCCTCCCTGGAGTTAGCCCCACCATGGGCCCCACCTTAGTTGCCAATCCACATCCACTAAGGTTTTATACCTAGTAGGGATTTGGGCCTGGGGCTTAGCACTTAGTGAGACTCAATGAAATACACTGAATTACTCAAAGCAAACAAAAGCCAAACTCTTCAAGGGCACTTGTTGAACTAAGTGCTAAGGAGTCCATTGTTCTAAGCACTTCTCCAAGGTGCTGAACTGCTTTGGTAGGTGGAGGTTCCTCAACCTCCCAATACCAGTGAAATCACAGGCCCAGTTGCTATCTCTATCTCTAAAAAAAATAATATTCAAAGAAGCATTTCACAACACTATTTCAGTTGTTGGGCCTATCAAGGGAACTTGAATGATCATGATGAAATTGAGTCCTCTGAGGGGACTTCAGAAAAAGCTGAAAATTCATAAGAGGCAAAAGAACTGAGACATTGAAAGGTGAAGAGAAAGACCTTCGGATACAAAATACAAATCGCACCTTTCCTTAGGAAGCATTTTGAGGTTTGAATAGCTCCAGAAGAAGGAAAGCGGCAACATGAACCTAAAATACAATGGAAGAAAGGCATGTGAAAAGCCCAGCAAAGACCAAGAACTTGCCTCTCAGGCACCCAGATATATGCCTATCTTTGTTCTTAGGCACTCATCTATATTGAAGCCCAAAGGAAACTGGGGAGTGTAACTGACTAGTAGCCATATGGCAAAGTGGTATATGTTACTAAGGAAAATGGTATGAATAATGAATAATTGTTGAACAGTTGAGGCTAGGCAACTCCCATATCCCACCTTACAGCCAAGGTTCTGAGACAATTAAAGAAGAGGGGCTTCTTCCCAACTATGGCTAAAGGTCCTGGGAGAAGCTTATCTCAGCTGAACAACAAATCTCCTTTACCACTGATGCTACACCACACAGAAAATTTTGTGAGAGCTTGTTGGGAATGAAAGGCCATCATGGGACTGTAGTACCAGAATTAGAAGTTGCCTTGGCTGCATTTGCTCCTTATACATATGTCTTAGTTCCATCACGATTTACCTGAGTTCATACCCTTCTTTCTTGAACAGACTCTGTATTTGTAGAATAGTGCAAATATAGTTCAAATGTTACCAAGGAAGAAAATGGTTTGTTATGAAAATGATGGAGGTTTTCTGTTTGTTTGTTTGTTGCTTTGCTTCCACTTTTATCTTTAAATGATCTCAGCATGATGTAGCATAATTGAGTACCACACCAAGATTTCTGCAAATTTGCTTTTCCCTCCAATGCTTCTTATTGTTCTGAGGGGTGATACTACTCATTATCTCCAATTAGCCTCCTCCATTAGGTTATATAAACCACATATTCTAAACCAGTGTTGCCTTTAGCCACCAACACCTTCTACTTGACAAAGAGCTCAAATGTTTGCTGCTACGTTTTTCAGTAAAGTTTCCCTAAGAAACAGTGGTAGTCTGTGCTCATTCCTCTTTCAGCATCAATCACTTGTTTAAAGAGGTCAAGTCAGAACACTTTTATTGATCTGCCTAACATATTTTTTTTCCCTAATTCAGTGGTGCTTTTTATTTTTGCTTAAATGCTGAGCTAATGAAGAGAAAGTTTATTTTCATGACTCCTTTATAAGTATCTAAACATTTACGGCCTGATAAAATATATCAAACTCTTTTTTTTTTTAACCACATTCACTGTCTTGGGATTCTCCTTGTGAAAAAAAAAGTGTTTTGATATAGTCATATGTAGCCTACAAGCCTTTGGCATCTTTTTATCTTTATCCTCAATCATGCTTTCCAACATATTTCTCTTTATCCTCCATACCTACTTTTTCATTAAAATATATCTTTATTTAATTTAGAAGATCTTATCATGTTCCACATAAAATTTCTCTACCTCCTCCTACCCTGTTAAAGAAAAAAATAAAATAGTGGAGTCTGAGATGTAATTATCTTCATAGTCTTTTTGTGTATGTTCCCAATGAGTGCAAGAGTGTTAAATGGCCAGGTGTTCCATAAAATAATGTTGTTTCTTACCCTTGGAATGAGAATAAATCCAGTCTGGCAACCCCCTTCTTTTTCCTCCTTAAGAAAAAACTTATGAAGGAGACCTTTCTTCCTTCGTGATGCATATTCAAGTACCACTTTCTTCATGTAGTCTTTCCTATCCCCAACTGCTAGTGATTTCCCTCCCAGACTGCCTGGTATTTAACTCCTTTGTATTTATTTCCTCTAATGTTGTTTATATGTATTTGTTATCTCTAGTTTTAGAATACTTACAAGTAGGGTTTTTTTTTTATATTTGTATCCTAAGTACTGGGCACTTAGGTTAGTTGATTGTAAAGAAGTGAAGGTAAAAGCCAGGAATTAAGATAAAGAACAAGGGCTGGTCCCATTGACAACCCAAGCTCCAAGGCCCAGAATAAAGTCGCAGTAGAGGGCAACAAAAGGGATCAGAAACCAAACACATGATACAGATTGTGGCAGGGCAGTGACAGTGGAAATCAGACTGCAATCCATCAACAAACATTTACTAGTGTCTACTATGTGCCTGGCACTTCATTAAGTGCTGGGGATACAAAGAAAGACAAAAACAGTCCTGATTTTCTATGAAAAAGTCATAGTCTGTTTAATGGAGGATATAAGATTAGGCAAGTCTTCCTGCCCTACCCAAGAGTGTGAGAAGGAAGCCCAGCCCAAAGTCCTAATTTTCAAACTGAGGTGGAGATATGAACAGATAAAAAAAATTCCAAATACTCTGTGGGTTGAGAGAAACCTAGGGAAAGCCTAGCAAAAAGAAATCAAGGGAAACATTTAAATATGAAGAATAGTTACATGAGAGAGGTACAAGATCCAGGGAGAAAAAGGAACAGGTTTCTGTAAGTCACAGAAGGAAAAGATGGTTTCCAGCCCTCATATGAGGTTGAATGCCTGGGATCCAATGAGTTTATAGTGACAAAGCTCCTTGTAGACCTACCAATGAAATTTTGGTAGGTACAAGTGTGTGAAGCTGAAGAACTGAGACAGGTAACTCCAAAAGAAGAGAGTAATTCCAAAACAACTACAAGAAAAGCTTGGTTGGGGCGGGGGGGTGTAGGGAGAATGGCTTAGCCATAAGGACTCAAGAGTTTATGAAAGAAATGAAGCTACCATTAAAAAAAAAAAACCAAAATCAGATGTGTCAAGGATAAAAACTAGAAGGACAATAGTGTGCAAGAGAAGGTGGGAAAATGACCCAAGTAATGGAGTCTCTGAAAAATAGAATGAGGCAAGCAGAAATGAATGATTCATTCAGATAAGAAATGTTAAAGCAAAACCAAAAGATTGAAGAAAAAGAGGAGAACCTATTTGGTATGTATTATTTTAAAAAATAACTTAGAAATTAGGCAAAGGAGAAACAATTTAAGAATCACAATTTTCCCTCAAAACCATTAACAAACCAAAATACCTCAATATTATAGTTTAAGAAATCATAAAATTACCTACATGACAGAGTGAAACTGTAAAGAACCCATTTGTTATCTACTAAAAGAAACCCCAAATTGAAAATACATAGGAATATCATAGGCAATTTTGATTGCTTTTAGGTCACAGAAAATATACTGCAATGATCCAGAAAGGAAAAAAAAATGCAGATACTAAATAGGCATAATCAGGTCCAAAGAAGGTTACTCTGCAACTACTAGCAGGAAAGTGAAATCTTAAAGAATGATATGCTACAAGTAAAAAGAGAAGAGCTTAGTTCAAGATAATATATCCTACAAAACTGAGTATAATTATACAGAGGGAAAAATCAACCTTTAATGGAATCAAGGACTTCCAAGTATTCCTGATGAAAAGGCTATAGAACTGAGTAGAAATTCTGAAATGCAAACTCAGGAATCAAGAAAAAAGCCAGAAATGTAAACACATTTGATGAATTGAAAGGGATTGTAAAATGATTAGTTATTGATACATACTTTAATGAGGGAAAATAAATTTGTTCTCTTGGAACCTTATTGTTTTCCAGGGTCATAGAGAAAATTAAATATGATCACCAGAAGTACAGATTTTGTTCTACTTTGATGATCTTAGGATAATCTGAAGTGGGATTGAAAGGAAAATATGATGGATATGAAAAGAAGGGGAAGAAAGAAAGTTACATTACACCATAGGCGAACATTAGATACAGAGTATACAAACATAAATAAAGGGGTGGAAGGAGCAGGCATCTCATGACTTCACTTTCATCTGAACTTTACAAAGGAAATTTGAACACACCCACACACATAATTATACACTCACCCACACATATAGTTTTGTGTGCAAATACATTAAATGAGATGGGCTAGAAGGAGAGGACAGGGAGAGTAGAGTTTAAGAGAGACAGTAGGATTGGTGATGGGATTGTCATAAGCAAAACAAGCTTAAATGTGGGAGGGTAGAGCATGAAATGTGTGTAGGGAGTGGGAAATAGATTAAAAGAAGGAAAGAAAGAGTAAAATCCTATGCATAGGAATGAGGCAAATGGGAAGAGGAAAGAGGGCAAAATGAAGTAAAACAGATTGCTTCATTTATGTGTAACAATTCCTGAGGAGAATGGGGCAAGGTGGGGTGGAAGGGAGAGGAGGGAAGATGGGCCTGGATCCATATAGACTTCAAGGATTTGGAGTTTTCTGTTCATCTCCTAAGGCAAGGAAATATCACCTTGTTTGGGACTGGGGTAGGACTAAAAGGAACACCCATTAAATGGAAAAAGAAAACACACTGAGAGGAGGGAGGTGGTGGCATTTCCCTGACTCCTACGATGGAGCATCTGTAGTGACAGCAAGAATAGAGCAGTTTGGTAAAGAGGACTCAAGAGTTCCCTTCATGATGCACCACTGGCCTCCAGGGAGAATTGAGGGGAGAAAGAGAAAAGGGCAAGGGATAAGATTCTTTTGTCATCATTGTCTTTGTTGTCCTCACCATAGTCATCATTGTCTTCTTATTGAATTTTTATCATGGTCACTAGCTCAAGGCTGAGAAACAGCAGGTATAATTTAGGGATTATGGGAGTACTGACAGTACTCATTCCTTTAGCTAACCTTGTCTGGGCATGAGTAGTGCCTGTTTCTGTGATTTTTTAAAAATACTATTAAAGATTGAATCTGACTGATCTAATCTCATTTCTCATAAAAAAAAAAAACTTCTGTGGTTGACCTGATTGGTTTGCTTTCCCTTTCTGTATAGTAAAAGAGTTTTGGGACAGCTTGGAGAGCAACACAGTAAATATTTATCTTTCCTAATGCAGGCCTGGGACCTCAGATCCAGCTCAGAGTTATTAGAAGGTTTTTTTTTTTCTCACTCTAGGAGTGGAAGACTAATCAGTAGCCATTCATTTTTATGTCTCTTGACTATATTCCCAAGGACAGAATTGATAGGAACATGGACCTTTCAGTCTACACCTATGAGACAAGAAATAGGTTTATTATGTTTTTTTTAAAAAAGCGCATCATTCACTAAGAGCAATGGGACCCTAGAGCTCAATAGCAACACCTAGTGGTACATAGAGATCGTTAGTGTGAAGCAAACTCCTTCTCTTTCACTATCTTTTTCTTCGTTAAGAGTGGAGTGGGGGAGGGAAGAAGCAAAAATACAAGAGGATAGATTGGAGGAAAATGCAAAATTAATCATCATAACCATGAATATGAATGGGATAAATGCACCCAAAAAAGAAAAGAGGATAATAGAATGGATAAGGAAGCAGAATCCAAAGTAGATTGTTTACAAATTGAAACATAAAGATTTACATAGAGCTGGGAGATGAAGCAAAGTATATTTTCTCAGGTGAAATCAAAAAAGGTGAAGTAGCAATGATTTCAGGTAACATGACAGAAAAAAAACATGATAAAAATAGGTGATTAAATACTTTATGCTTAAAGGTACTGTAGATAATGACTAAATATTGATAGTTATTATATATGCACTTTAGCATAGCATATAAATACTTAAAGGAAAAAATTAAATGAGTTACAGAGAGAAATATATATTTAAATATTAGTGGTGGGAGACTTCAATATACTCTTTTGCAACAGGAGAAATCTGACAAAAAGGTAAACAAGAAATAAATTAAGGACCTAATTAGAACTTTAGAAAAGATAGGGATGATAAATCTCTGGTGATTTCTCAATGAGAACAGAAAGGAGTTTATATATGTCTTTGCTTGTGAATACCATCTTTATAGAAAATTGATCATACTCTGGGGCACAAAAACCTCCTTAAAATTCAGGAAAGAAGAAATATTAAATATATCATTTACAAAACACAATGCAATTAAAATTATATTCATTAAAGGAACTTTCAAGAAAGGATTAAAACATGGAGAATGGGAGATAGTCAGAAAAAATCATAGAAACAATAGGAAATCTCTTCAAAGAAAACGAAAATAATTGAACAACATACCAAAACTTTTAGGATACAGATAAAGAGTCTTTTGAGGACAATTTCTATCTCTAAATATTTTGGAAAAAGAGAGAGAAAGAACAGATAAATGAAATGTAAAGACAACTTTACAAAATATAAAAAATCGATAACTCAAAACTCTTCAGCTTAACAAATCAGACAATAGATTAACAAAATTGAAAACAAAACAAAATAAAATAAAAGCCTATTGATTTTTAAAATCTAGAAGAAAATCAAATTGGACCAAAATAAAAGAGAATTCACAATTAAAGGTAAAAGAAACAAATCATTTTGTCCAATTTTATGCTAACAAAATAGTTAACTTAGATGAAATTTTTTATGTACCAAAAAACCTAAAAATAGAAAAAATATTCATTGCTGGAGGGGCATCAGGAAAACAGGAATACTAATGCAATATTGACAGAGATGTGAATTGGTAGTGTTTCTGGAAAGCAATTTGGAAGTATGCCTAAAAAGTTACTAAACTGTGGAAACTCTGATCAAGCAATATTACTAATAGGTCTATACTCTCAGAGAGCACATTGTAAAAGTTTAACAAATGCTTATTGACTATCTGTATGAAACACTGACTAACAATCTCTGTCCTCAAGGAGCTTTCCTTTTTTGGAGTTGTGTATAAAAAAAAGTGGTCAAGATGGGTGAGAAGTAGATATAACGTGTAAAAAGATGAGTAAATACAAATCCATTTCCGGAGGGAAGGAACACTAACACTTAGAACTGGGGATCAAGAAAGGTTTCTCAGAAAATGTGCAACCTGAACTGAGCCTTGAAGGAAAGTAAGGATTCTAAGAAAGGGACAGACATGGGGGACAACCTGCACAAAACAACCAAGATTAAGTGGAATGTCACATTCAGGAAGTAGCTAGAAGGCTAGTTTGGCTAAAATATAGAGGTAAGTTCAGACAGGTAGTTGGAAGCCTTGTTATGCAGAGGTTTCAATGGTAGGTAGGGGACTCTGTTCTTGGAGTCTCTGCTACTCCATTTCTGGATAGCAGACAAGTATCAGAATCATTGAGTTTGTATGCCTAATATAAACATTTAAATAATATCTACAGGTGGACTGCCTCTGGTGTCTCATCTTGCAATGTTTCCATGAAAGTATTTTATGACATGACTGCATTAAATGTGACTAAGGCAACACTACTGACCTTGGGAAGTGAACAATGAAACTCCAACTTCTTTCAATTTAAATAATGGATAAATAAATGCATATATTCCTCTCTACCCAACCCCCAAGCAACCAATCATAGGATCATAGATTTAAAGGTGGAAGAGATCTTAAAGGTAATCAAATAGAACTCCACAGTTATGAATTTCCCTTGGTCACAGACAGTAACTGACAAAAGCAAGTTTGAACCCAGGTCCTTAGATATCAAATCCAGCACTATTTGATGAATCTCTCTAACCAATTGCACATAACTGTCTGGAATATAATATTCAAATAATATTCTTGTTTATAAGACAAAGAGCTGTGAGTCCCACAGTAGTACAGTCATGTGGATTGGAAATGGATTATATTTCAAAGAACAATCATTAATGGTGGTCTCCATTAGGGTTGAGGACCTAAACTCAAATCCACTTATCTATTTCCACACACTAGTGGCATGGAGCATCAAGGTTATTAACTGTCTTTCTTACTATTTAACGATAAAATCAGTTACTAAAAAGAATTATCATTGTTTTTTGAATTTTGGGGGGGGTGCACTGGGTTTTGCTGCTGTTGTTCTTTTACAAAACCAGTTGTGAGGGGGTATTGACTATACTGTGGTCACTTTCATTTTTAGGAACTGAATGCCATATTTTTTATACTCAATAGATATATAAATGCCAGGTGGCACTGGTCAACAGGGCAGGTCAAGTTGCCATTAATCCTCAAGCCTTAACAGGCAAACCTGAGTAACTTGTTCCACCATTCCCTATAAGCAGACCTTCTCTAGCAACTCACTCCTTTCTAAACCGTAGCTTTCCTGTCAAACCCTTATTTGGCCGCCTCCCCATGGAAAGGAAAAATAGCCTCTACTTCTCATGTGTAGCCTCCTCTATCTCTGTGTCTCACAGCTCCCATCAAGGAGCAGTAGTTCCTGGAGATTATATTGATTATGTTTCTCTCTCGCTCGCTCTCTCTGTCTCTTTCTGTCTCTGTCTCTCTATCTCTCTCTGTCTCTCTGTGTCTCTCCCCTCTGTCTCTCACACACACACACACACTGACTCTCCCTCAAATAAACTTTCATCTTTATTAAATGTATGGCTATGAACCCTCAGCCAGTTTGGAATGACAAAAACCAAACTGAGCTGTTGTTCTGTTCTGTCGGATTCTTTGTGACCCTGTTTGTTTGTTTTTTTTTTTGGGGGGGGGGGTTGTTTTGGCAGAGATACTAGAGTGGTTTGCCATTTCCTTCTCTAACTCATTTTACAGGTGAGGAAACTGAGACAAACGGTTAAGTGATTTGTCCAGAGTCACACAGCTAGTAAGCACCTGAGGCCAGGTTTGAACTCTGGTCTTCCTGACTCCAGGCCCAGCACTTTATTCACTGCACCACTTAGCCAGCCTGCCTAGGTTTTGATAAAACCTAAATAATTTAGATCTCCCCTCCCAGATTTGTCTCTCCTCTTTTCTTACCTTTCTTCCTCCTCACACGCATTCAAGGAAGCAGAGCTAACCCTAGTTTGGTATCTATCTGTTTTTAATATAGTTTTAAATGCACAATAAGAAAATCCAATATACTAATTAGAGACAAGAATTATGGATGCAGGCCACTCATTTTGTAGTTGGAAGAGGCTTTCTATTCACTTCACCCTGTTCTCTGTTGTGATGGGCACAAGAAGGAAGATTCTATAATAATAGCCAACATTTATATAGTGCAATGTGCCAGGCACTGGGCGTAGGACTTTATAAATATTGTCTCATTTGGTCATCACCACAACCCAAAGAGGGGAGTACTATTATTTTCCTGATCTTACAGTTGAGGAAACTGAGGCAGACAAGGTAAAGTGACTTGCCCATGGTCACACAGCTACTAGGTGTCTGAGGTCACATTTGAACTCAGGTCCTCCTGATTCCATGCCCGGTGTTCTATCCACTGCAACTATAGAGCTGTATACTCTGGACTGTCCCTTTACTCTATGTTCCCTGGAACCTGCGGCTCTTCAAAGCAAAGTAAGAGAAGCAGCAAGTAGCCTCTCAGCCCACAGCTCAACTGGAAACATTCAGCATCCTGGGGGGAGCTCACACATCACTACTGTCCTCCTTTATCTTCAAGATCAAAGTCCCAACACTGGGGTAGGGGGAGGATCCCTGAAGGGGGAGGAGAACTGGGGCATTCTCTCCAAGCCAGCAGAAACTGGATGAGGCCCCAGACAAAAGTAGTCATGCTCCATCTAGCCTTTGGACTGAAGAGCCCCAGTGGCTTCTGGGAGGAGAGCTATATCTGCTCCTGAGCTGGTCTCTGAATGGGTAGCCCACTTTAGTTGCCCTGATCATCTGTTTTGAGGAATGAAATAAATTTGCCTTTGACATGCCCTTAAGTCCCTTAGCTTTAGGAAAATAAATCTAATGGAATTTTTTGTAATTAGATAAAGTAGTTCCATGCTATTAATCTGATTGAAAGAGGTCACTAATTAGAGTGACTACAGAGGGATATTTCTGCATCGATGAAACAAACCCTGTGTTCTAGCTGGTCCTGCTTTCAATTAGTTTAGTCCTCACTGTTAGATAAACTAAGTATGCAGCCAGGTGACACAGAGGTCTGGACCTAGAGTCTGGAAAACCCAAGTATTGATCCTGGTGGATGAGACAAGTAGCTTATCCTGCCTGCCTCAGTTTCCTCATCTATAAAATAGAGATCATCATAACAAACTCACAGAGTTCCCATGAAGATAAAGTGAGATAATATTTGTAAAACATCTAGTAAAACACAGAGAAATACCTACCATCATACAAATCACTATTATTAACTATTACCAAGTGTGATGTTCAGTTTACTCAGTGCAACATTCTATGAATAAACAAGTTATTTTCATAGATTCAATAGCAAAACTGATGTCAAAAAAAAAAAACCTTCTGTCATTTGGAGAGAGTGTGGGCCTAGGCCTTAGAACTGGCTCTTTCCTTTTTTTTTCTTTTTTTTATTTAATATATTTAGTTTTCAGCATTGATTTTCACAAGAGTTTGAATTACAAATTTTCTCCCCATTTCTACCCTCCTCCCCACTCCAAGATGGTGTATATTCTGGTTGCCCTGTTCCCCAGTCAGCCCTCCCTTCTGTCACCCCACTCCCCTCCCATCCCCTTTTCCCTTCCTTTCTTGTAGGGCAAAATGAATTTCTACACCCAATTGCCTGTGTATCTTATTTTCTAGTTGCATGCAAAAACTTTTTTTTTGTTTGTTTTTGAACATCTGTTTTTAAAACTTTGAGTTCCAAATTCTCTCCCCTCTTCCCTTCCCACCCACCCTCCCTATGAAGTCAAGAAATTCAACATCAGCCACATGTGTATCATTATGTATAACCCTTCCACAATACTCATGTTGTGAAAGACTAACTATATTTTGCTCCTTCCCAACCCATCCCCCTTTATTGAATTTTCTCCCTTGACCCTGTTCCCTTTCCAAAGTGTTTGTTTTTGATTACCTCCCCCATCTACCCTCCCCTCCATCATCCCCCCCCTTTTTTATATCTTCTTCCCTCTTCTTTCCTGTGGGGTAAGATACCCAATTGAGTATGTATGGTATTCCCTCCTCAGGCCAAATTTGATGAGGGCAAGATTCACTCATTCCCCCCTCACCTGCCCTCTCCCCTCCTCCCACAGAACTACTTCCTCTTGCCACCTTTATGCTAGATAATCCACCCCATTCTATCTCTCCCTATCTCCCTCTCTCAATATATTCCCTTCTCATCCCTTAATTTGATTTTATTTCTTTTAGAAATCTTCCCTTCCTCTTCAACTCACCCTGTGTCTGCTCTCTCTCTCTTTATATATATATATATATACATATACATATATATACACATACATATATACATACATGCACATTCACTTATATATATATGAATATATATATACATAAAAATATATATGTATATGCATATTCCCTTCAGCTACTATGATATTGAGGTCTCATGAATCATACACATCATCTTTCTATGTAGGAATGTAAATAAAACAGTTCAACTTTAGTAAGTCCCTTGCAATTTCTCTTTCTTGTTTACCTTTTCATGCTTCTCTTGATTCTTGTGTTTGAAAGTCAAATTTTCTATTCAGCTCTGGTCTTTTCGCTGAGAAAGCTTGAAAGTCCTTTATTTTATTGAAAATCCATATTTTGCCTTGGAGCATGATACTCAGTTTTGCTGGGTAGGTGATTCTAGGTTTTAATCCTAGCTCCGTTGACCTCCGGAATATCGTATTCCAAGCCCTTCGATCTCTTAACGTAGAAGCTGCCGGATCTTGGATTATTCTGATTATGTTTCCACAATACTCAAATTGTTTCTTTCTGGCTGCTTGCAGTATTTTCTCCTTGATCTGGGAGCTCTGGAATTTGGCAACAATATTCCTAGGAGATTTCTTTTTGGGATCTGAGGATGGGATTGGTGGATTCTTTCAATTTCTATTTTGCCCTGTGGCTCTAGAATATCAGGGCAGTTGTCCTTGATAATTTCTTGAAAGATGATATCTAGGCTCTTTTTTTGATCATGGCTTTCAGGTAGTCCAATAATTTTTAAATTCTCTCTCTTGGATCTATTTCCCAGGTCAGTGGTTTTTCCAATGAGATATTTCACATTGTCTTCCATTTTTTCATTCCTTTGGTTCTGTTTTTATAATATCTTGATTTCTCATAAAGTCACTAACTTCCACTTGCTTGAATCTAATTTTTAAGGTAGTATTTTCTTCAGTGGTCTTTTGGACCTCCTTTTCCATTTGGCTAATTTTGCCTTTCAAGGCATTCTTCTCCTCATTGGCTTTTTGGAGCTCTTTTGCCATTTGAGTTAGTCTATTTTTTAAGGTGTTGTTTTCTTCAGTGTATTTTTCAGTATTTTTTTGGGTCTCCTTCAGCAAGTCATTGACTTGTTATTCATGGTTTTCTCGCATCCTTCTCATTTCTCTTCCCAATTTTTCCTCTACTTCTCTAACTTGCTTTTCCAACTCCTTTTTGAGCTCTTCCATGGCCTGGGACCAGTTCATGTTTTTCTTGGAGGCTTTTGGTGTAGGCTCTTGCACTTTGTTGACTTCTTCTGGGTGTATGTTTTGCTCTTCTTTGTCACCAAAGAAAGAATCCAAAGTCTGAGACTGAATCTGGGTGTGTTTTTGCTGCTTGGCCATATTCCCAACCAGCTAACTTGACCCTTGAGTTTTTCAGCAGTCTATGACTGCTTGTAGACTAAAGAGTTCTATGTTCCATGTTTGGGGGGGATGCACCAGCTCTGCCACACCAGCACTCCTCCTTCCCCAAGAACTCCCAACTCAGACTGGGCTTAGATCTTCAGCAGGCTGTGAACTCCTGCTCTGATTCGCCACTTAATTCCTTCCACCAGGTGGGCCTGGGGCCAGAAGCAACAGCAGCTGTAGCTGCCCCACCTCCGCTGCCCCAGGGGCGGTGGCCAAACTGAGAACTCCTTCCACTCCTGCAGCTTTTCTCACTAACCTTCTCCACTGTCTTTGGTGTTTGTGGGTTGAGAAGTCTGTTAACTGCTGCAGCTCACTGATTCACGGTGCTAGGGCATGCTCCGCCCGGCTCCTGGTCTGGTTGGTCCTCGCCACCCATGCTGGGCTCTGCTCTGCTCCACTCCCAGCTCCCAGCGGGATAGACCTTACCCAGAGACCATCCAGGCTGTCCTAGGCTAGAGCCCTGCTTCCCCCCACTATTTTGTGGCTTCTGCAGTTCTTCTCTGATTTCTTTGGTGTTTGTGGGTTGAGAAGTCTGGCAACTGCCACAGCTCACTGATTCAGGGCACTAGGGCCCGCTCCGCCAGGCTCCTGGTCTGGTTGGTCCGAGCCACCCACACTGGGCTCTGCTCCTCTCCGTTTCGCTCCCCTCCCAGCTCTGTGCATGAAAGACCTCACTCAGTAACCATCCAGGCTGTCCTGGGCTGGAGCCCTGCTTCCCTCTGCTATTTTGTTGGTTCTGCAGTTCTAGAATTGGTTCACAGCCATTTTTTATAGGTTTTTGGAGGGACTCGGCAGGGAGCTCATGCTAGTCCCTGCTTTCCAGCCACCATCTTGGCTCTGCCCCAGAACTGGCTCTTTCCTAAGCCAAGGAACTCAATAGTTGATTGTGGAAAGTACCTTAAATCCAGGAGATCCAGGGATGATGACAGCCCAGCTGGGGGACGGAGAGGGAGCTCAAAGGTCAGCCAGACAAATGCCCTCATTTACAGATAAAGAAACTAAGGTCCTGGCAGGGAAAGAGACCCAGTCAAGGTCACTATTTGAACTCATGTCCTTGGACTCCAAATCCAGCATTCTTTCTACTCGTAGTTCGTGTGAGTAGAGACAAATTCCTCCTCCCTTCGGTCCTCAGTCTCTCTTGTAGTATGAGGGGTAGGTTTTATGAGGTGTTCACAAGGACTTGCACCTCTGGTGTGAGGGCTGCTCATCCATCTACCTTTGGCATCCACCTGTCTGTCACCCAACTCTCAGCTGTAGCATATGCAGTGGCCACACCCTGGCAAAACCATCTCCATAGATGGGTTAAACCAGACTGAGAGTAACTGACAGGCTTCGTGCCTGTTGAGAGTTAGGGGGGTATCCAACCAAATCATGTGAAGACTTCTCCCATTTAAATGGGCAGATGAGAACAATTTGTTCCCATGGTCATGAAGGCAGCTGAAGCTGGATCTGTGGAGAGCTTAAAGGAGCTTGGTCAGACATCAAAGATGCCCGAGTCATCCACTGGATCCTGGGCCAACACCAGTCCTCTTGACTTTTGCCTTGCCCGGACTTCAATGACTCTGGAGGACAGAGGGAGGCTAATGAATTTGCTTAGCCCTGCCTCACTTCAACCCAATTCACAGACAAGTCAAGACATCGTCCATTACATTGTGATGCCCTTACTCCTCATGGAAAGTGAAGGATGAACAACAAAGTGAGGAGGCTGGACCAGACCATCATGAATATCCCTTCAGTTCTAATTCCTTTGTACCAGGGCAGTAAAAGTTTCTGTAGAACTCTTCAGCAATCTCTAAAAGACTACAGCCTCCTCTCACTCAGCTGTTGAATAGTTGGCTTCCTTCCAGGTGGAGCTGCTCCTGGGGCATTAAGGGAGGCATTTCCTCATCCCCTTAATTCTCAATGTTCCCTTCCTCTCCAAATAGTCAGGTATTGGCTCATCTGTTTACACATGCTGGCTGCTAGGTGATGTAATGTATGCAATATTGAGCCTGGAGTCAAAAACCCAATTCCATTCCAGTCTCCAACACCTACTAACCCTGTGACCCTAGACAAATTATTGAACTTCTCAGGGACCCAGTTTTCTCATCTGTAAAATGGGGATGATAACATCAATGTTGTCATCAGTCTCCCAGGGTTGTTATAAGAATGAAATAAGTGAATATTTGTAAAGCACTTTATATAGCCACACATGTAAAGCGCTTTATACACGGTGTACTAAAAATCTTTATACATAGTGTACTAAAAATCTTAGCACAGGTTAAAGCTTTAAGAAACTTGAAAGTGCACTAAGACTTTTTGCACATCTTTACACATATTGAGATTTTATATGTATATGCATGCATATACATATATATTCACATGTCACTAAATAAATGCTAGCTATTAATATTATTTTTAATTATTGCATTTGCCATCCCTCCTGCCAGTGGATTATATATACTCCTTGAGTAGAGAGCCTGTTTTTCATTCTTGTATTTTATCCCCCAAATTTTGAAGATCCTGACACAAAGCTAGCCTTGGAGTCAGGATGACCAGGCTGAAAATCCTATCTGATACAAAATAGCTGAGATACATAGTGTGTCACAACCTAGTGCCCCAAGCAACTCAGTTTGGATGACAGGGATTTCCTTATGAGGAGTTGCCAACAGAAATGAAATCACAGGTCCAGAAGGGAAAAAGAGCTTGGGACCACCAGGCTTCTAGTAAGTAATCATTGTATGTATCAAGGATGAATGCAAAAAAGTCCTTCTGGGTGAGACTGTACAAATTCCCCTCTGGCTCTAACAGTCTGATGATTTCAGGAATGAGCATTGACATTCACTGTCCTCAGAGTGCTTCGCTGGACACTGTGCCGGGTGCACTGAAGTCTCTATTGTCCACGGAGCGCTTTGCTGGACACTGTGCTGGGCAGAGAGGAAGCATCTGAGATCCTGCCCCAGCTCTGTTAAGCTCCAAGTGCATGCAGTGAGAGAAGACACATCCCTGAAAAGCTGGTGACCTAGCTCAGAATTTCTAAAACTAAGACCAAAGGAGTGAGGCTCATGAAATAGGCTGACCCCTCCTACCCAGGTCCCTAATCTGAGCACATAAATTAACATATGTAAAGTGCTTTGCAACCTTAACAATCTATATGAGGCTAGATGTTATTATACCGCCTTCCCCCCACCAAAGGAATGGCCTGGGCACCTCCTCCACCATGTTAGTTTGCTTTATTTTTCAAATGTTTTCTATCCATGTCCTCCCTGACACGCATCCCCTCCCCGAACACACACATACCAGAATACGAGCTCTCAAGGGCTCGCGTCCCCTATGGCATACATGTGCATTTGCAGTCATTTTTTCAGTTGGGTCAGACTCTGTGATAGCAATTAGGGTTTTCTTGGCACAGATATTGGGGCAGTTTGCTATTTCTTTCTCCAGCTCATTTTACTGATGAGGAAACTGAAGCTAGGGTTAAGTGACTTGCCCAGGGTCACACAGTAAGTGTTTGAGGCCAGATTTGAACTTGGAAGGTGAGCTTTCCTGACTCCAGGCCTGGTACTCTATCTACTGCACCACCTACCTGCACATAGGAGACCCTTAATAAATGCTCACTGAATGAATCATCCTTCAAAACAATATGACAACCAATTCTCAGGAAAGGTTTAAGTAACACATTGTGTGATCAATAAAGGGAGACTTCCTGGAAGAAGCTGCATTTAAATCGGATATTAAAGGAGGATAGAAATTCAGCCATGATGGGAGGAGGCAGTAATGTAGGTATTCTCATTTTATTCCAATGCTGAGATTTTCATAAATGAAACCAGCTTCCGTTCTGTGATCATTACCCAGGCAAAAGGGTTGATGCTTTTAAAAAAAAAAATTGTTAAAGGCTATTGTTTCATTTTTTTTTTTTAATGAAAAGGCTACGTCCTTTCCTCCAAGTCCAGTTTTCCTGGGTTCCCCAGCAGCTGCCTTCCCACACAGCAAGTGGTGTTTGGGTGTCTGTCAGCTGGGGTTCTAAGTAGGTTCAAACACTCCCTCTCAAAGAGAATACAACTATGGAGACTGGGAGCTGGTGACCCTGTCCACAGTTTTCCAAAGCGAGCCCACACAAAAGAGCTGAGGGCATTGAAAAGTGAGTCCCAACTTTTATGGGTTTCATTCTCCCCAGACCTCAGACAACAGCATTGTCAGGAAGCAGGAGCAAGCCCAAAGGGCATTCCAGTCATTGATATGCAAATGCGTGCTCCCAAGGTCCCCTTGGGCTTCAGCATTCCCGGCTCTGCCATTGTCACACAAATGGTTTGTGAAACTGAGCAGGGTGTATTCAGTACCAGAAATATGTGTCTTGCCCTGAGAACAAATTTTGTTTGCTGCCCCTGAGCTCCCCAGAAATGAAATACATAGAAGGGATACTGTGAACCAGCCCTCTCTCGTGGGCTGCGACTCTGAGCAGCTACTTTCAATGTCCAAGCAGCTCTTGCAGATGGGGGAATTCCCCCGATGCTGGACGCTTTGCATCGTTACTTTTACAATTTAGGTTCTTTTCATTGAGAAACAGGTAATAGGACACCACCTTATTTTTATGTTGGAGAGACAAGTGTAAAAACAATTTTTGTTTACACATTTTGTTAATAAAATCTGAAAAGTTCTTCTAGCCTTTGTCACATCCGTGACATACTTAAAAGTAGGTTTTATACTTGTCATTGGTCTTTGTTACAAAAATTATAAAGTCGCATGAGAAGCTAGATATTTTCCAGTCACACATACACACACACACACACACACACACACACACACACACACACACACCCCAAGGAGGGAAGAGAGTGAGCATTTATGACGGGCCTACAGTATGTTAAAGGGCAGCTGGGGTGGTATGCTGGATAGAGCAGTGGTTCTGGAGTCAGGAAGGCCTGAGTTCAAATGTGACCCTGGGCAAGTCACCAACTGTGTTTGCCTCAGTTTCCTCATCTATAGAAAGAACTGGGGGAAAAAATGACAAACCACTGCAGTATCTTTGCCAAAAAAACTCCAAATGAGGTCACTCACAAAGAGTTGGACATAATTGAAAAGCCTAAACAATAAAACAGATAACAAAGTGTTAAATCAAGCAAGAAAGTTCCAAGGACTCTCATTCATGTCTGTGTCCAGGGCACAGGGTTGAGAGGGACAGAGCTGATTTCATACTATAGCAAAAGCAGCATATGATAAGATACACACATCAGACTATCGGTTAAGCATCATCTAGGTATGGGGCAGGTAGGTGGCACAGTACATAGGGTGCCAGCCCTAAAGCCAGGAGAACCTCAGTTCAAATCTGGCTTTATAGATTTATTAGTTGTGTGACCCTGGGCAAGTCACTTAATCCTGTTTGCCTCAGTTTCCTCATCTGTAAAATGACCTGGAGAAAGAAGGACATGACAAACCACTCCAGTGTCCTTGGCAAGAAAACCCCAAATGGAGTTGCAAAGTGTTAGACATAACTTATCGACTAAACAACAATAATCTGGGTCTCCAAGTGAACCATCTGGTACCCTTTCACACACACACAAACACACACACACACACACATACACACACACACATGCACACGTGCATGCACATGCACACACACACACACACACACACACACACACACACACACACAGCAAGTGGGAGTAGGACCTAGGCTGGAGTCTTTGTCTCTGCCTCATCTAGTCCCTTCCACTCTCATCCAAACTGGGTACAAAGCACTGATCACCTTGAGTCAAGAACCCCTATGTTACAGCATTGTTCCCTTCTGGCCACCACCTCTGCCACTGCTACATGGATCTGGCTCAGATTTGTAGGGTACAACCCCATGGGTTAAAGAAGCATGAGGATTCCAAATAGGGCACTCATACTCATGAACTATTTACAGATAGATCTCGTACACATGAAAGAAAACAAACAAACAAGAGTGCAAGATGGAAACAAGAGTTAGAATGCTTGAAATGTCCTATAAGCCAAATTTCTGGTCTTCTTCAGGTCTTCTCTAAAACACTAGACCTAAGTACCACAACTACCATGAAATGAAGCAGGATCAGGGAAGGAGGAGCCAAGCTTTTGTGTAGCACCTACTACCTCACGTTAGCCTCACAACAACCCTGAGAGGTAGATGCTATTATCCTCATTTATTACTTGAGGAAACTGAGGCAGACAGTGATTAAGTGACTTGCTCAGGCTCATACAGCTAATAAGTGTCTGAGGATGAATCAAACCGAAGTATTTGTGACTGCTAGATTCTGGCCACTGTTTCAGTTAGCTGCCTCTGTTGGTAATAGCCAAAGTTTTAATAGCCAAAGAAAGGGGATGGAATATAGAAACAATTAGAAAGGAAGCCTTCTCTAAGGAGCCTCCATGGAGGATCCCAAGAAGAGTTCATCTGAAAAATGAATGGGTTGAAATACATGATCTCCAAGGACCCTTTTAAATCTCAGATCCTTTAATCCAGTGTTTAAGAATAGATGGAATCTATCCAGAGCCAGAGGTAGGGCGCTATTTAGTAATAATAGGTCATAGACCACAATTCAGAAAACATACTGGACTTCTTTGATTAGTCATAAGTAATTAGTTTATGACCTTTAAAAGTTAATTCTTTGTTTTGTTGTTCCTATATGACCAATCTTACATCATAATGTGTTTAATCATCCAAGTATGAGTTGCTTTCGTTCTCAGAGATGATATAATAGAGAAACAGCTTTGGACTGAGGAAGCCCTGGGTTCAACACTCTCCTCATGTGGCCCTGCATAAGTCACCCTCACAATGTTCCCAGTAATTCTCCCAGACTCTAAGTCACCAAGCCATTGTAGATCTATGATTGTACCATGATAACAAAAAACACGAACTTGGAGAGACTTCAAGAGCTAGTAGAGGATAGAAGGGCCTGGCATGCTATGGCCCATGGGGTCACCAAGAGTTAGACACGACTGAATGACTGAGCAACAATTGGTAAAGGCAATTCCCTCACTGATGGATAGTGGTGGAAGGAGGCTTCTTATAACGGGGAAACTAAACGTCTGGATCATTAACCAAAGTGCTGAAAATGCCGTTTTCTCAAAAGTATGATATCTATACAACTGTCAGTGTGGTGAATTTAAAAGGAGCTGGGTTTTTCAGTCAATGGGTAACTGCTTCAATCTTGGGGTTTTTTTTTTCTTCCCTAGCTAGCTGCATGATCTTGGGAAAGTGAGCATTCTCCCAATGGATCTCATTTTCCTAACCTGTAAGGTGGAAGCATTGCGCAACGATCTCAAAAGTCTCTTCCAGCTCCAAAACTAAAAAAGCCCCCTCTTTTTATTACTATTTATTACAAGGAATGGCAATCGGGGAGTGCAAGCAGAGGGGAATTTGCTGGAAAATGGAGGCCTTATGAGAAGAAAAGCTAATAATAAAAAGTCATTTTAAAAAACAAATAAGCTAACATTGGTTCAATTTGCAGTGTGCTTTTTGAAAAGGGAATATAATTTATGAAACACTTTTTCAAACAATTTCCTTATGACCTTCATTTGATCTGCTGAAGCCAAAGCTGAAATTTGTTAATTATTCCCACTACTATCCAAATTTCAACTGTCCTGGGAATAGTTGCTTCCTTTTCCTTAAACAGCTCACTCGCAACAGTCTATTCCCTCAGGATTTGATAAAGGGAGTCCAGAGAAATGAGTATCATGTCATGCTTCTCAGAGAAGTTAGAAATAGTTCAACATTGAGTTAGCACTAGTTTCATATAACACAAAATAAAGGTGGTGGACTATGGGAGGGGGTAACAAATTCAAAGAAAAACAGATCCCTTTCAAGTAATGGGGGTGGGGTGGGGGAAAACAGTTGCTCACTTGAACTCCAAAAACTGTTGATCGTTCCATTGGGGAAAAGAAGACAACAGGGTCCAGGAAGAAGGATGTTATGACGATTATGAATCAAGGCTACCCATGCCAAGAACACTTTGAGCAGAATTCATTATCTTGCATCAGATTTCGTAACTCTCATTTTCTCCTCCTTATTCTTCTCTCTTCTTAGCCAATGGGATCTCTCTTGGCTGAGGTTGGGAGTAAGGGCATCCGAGCAGGAAACAGGCAAACAGGTCTTGACAAGGAACCATTTGGAATAATGGGGCAATGGAACATCTTTGTTTCTTGGGTTGATTCTGTAGTTTGGGGTTTTGTTTTTTCAGGGGAGGGGGGTTGCCAGCCATACATGACAGAGAAAGTTTTGCTTTTTGAAATGCTTGCCCTTTGTTCTTGGCTGTTTTCCCATTTATATAACCCTACATTTTTCTTCATTTGTTTTCTGCTATCAGATATTTTCTCTTCTGGGGAAACTGTGAGGAATTAAAAAGTTTAACAAATTCAATAACTTATTTAAAAGACAGCATGACATTATGGTTAGAGATCTGGCCTCAGAGCCAGAAAGACTTTGGTTCAAGTATCACCTCTGACAGACAGTGACTGTGTGTGTGACCTGGATGTGCCACTTAACCTCTCACTTCTCTCTAAGACTATATGGCAAAGAAGATGCCAAGGTCCACCACATCAATGAAATTATAGATCTACACTCTTTAAATTTTCACACATACCCCCAATTCATTGGAGTGGTTCTTAACATTGGGGCTGTCTTTCTTTAACACCAGCCTCATCCCAAATAAGTTTATGGTGGTGTTTTGGCTGGGTCCATTGGTGTGTTTCACTTATTGTATTTGATAGCCCAAATATTGGTTCATTATTTGGTGCACTGGTTCCATCTGCTGGACAGGAGAAAAACTGATGAATTCTGAAAGGACTGGCCCACCGACTGACAATGCAATCAAGTAAGACTCTGGTTTCTTAGAACAATTATGTCTCCAATATGTTTCTGGAATCCTTTTGGAAACCTCTCATGCCAGTCTTGAGAAAACACTGTTTGAGCATTTAGTTACTATGAATATTTAAGCACACGAGGTGTCAAAATCACTGGCAAAATTCTACTGCCATGGATCTGGAGCTCATCAACGTGGGCATTCCCTCCAACAGGAGTTCACAACCCATCCATGGCTGCCAAGAGTCTCATGAGGTTCTTGTCCCTGTCCTCCCAAATGCTCCTCAAGGGGGCCTTCCTCACTTTCTCCTGACATAGAAAGGAGTATACCGGCTAGCCATTGATCTGCCCTTACTTTAACTAGGTGGCTAGCTTATTTTCTTTTTCACTTCCACATTCCTTTGATGGTATCCTGTACTTCCTTTCTCCATCATTTCTTGTTTGCAGTCTATTCACATCCACCATTCATTAGCCCCTGGAAGATTTTTTTTATTTCAATTCATAAGGATACCATGACTTTTGACATACAAAAACACTGGAAGAAAACTGCTTTTTAAAAGATCAGATTTTGTTTTAAGAAGATGCCTAAGGTCATCAAAAGAATTTACAACTTTTTTTTTTTTTTTTTTTTTTTAGAATTTACAACTTTCTATCAGCCATCCAGCTCACTTTTCTACTATTCAATTCTAAGCCCAGCTTACTGGTCATTTTCAGTGTCTGCTCAAGTAGTGTGTGTGTGTGTGTGTGTGTGTGTGTGTGTGTGTGTGTGCATGTGCCACAAAGATTTATATGTATGCATGTGTATATATGTACTGGTAGAAGAATATTTTAGATTGACTCCTCAATCGCATATCATAGTGTGACTAATAGGTTTTCTTCATCCACTTGGTTTTCCATGTGTAGATAATCAGGTCAAGTTCTTTTGAATGAATGATGGAGATAATAAATATAAACTGGCCAAATTTTATTCACAAACTCATAAAAGCATGATTTTTAAAAAAAAAAATCATGTTTTAATTTGACTGTAAGTTCTTATTTATTTAAAAGTGTATGAATGCATCAGTCAGTCAATCCATTACCATATATTAAGAATCATCTGTGTTCTGTGCTAGGGGAATACAACATTTACATAAAACCTAGACTCTGTACAGACTGGGAGATGAGGCACCTATGCAGATAGCTATAATATATACCCATTACTGAGAAATTTTCATGGGAAGTTTACTTGGTTCCGTTTAAAACAAGAGGACACCTTGGAGATCATCAAACTAGCAATGGGACCACAAAACCATATATGAAGATCCCCATGGGCTACATATTGACTTAGAAAAAACACACATTAAGATTACGTTATTTTATATCTTTTGTTTATTTTGTTCATTATATTCCCAATTATATATTAATTTGTTTCAGCCACATGATTCCATGGTTGATATCTCTGATTTAGTCACTTTTAAATAAGGAAATTGTGTCTCAGAGAGATTAGTTGTTCAGTCACTTCAGTTGTGACTGGTAGTTCGTGACCCCATTTGGATTTTCTTGACAATTAACTTGTAAAAAAAGTCACTTGGGCAGAAATTATCACATGAGATCTGAGCCCAGTGTATGCTACCATGTTCAATTCCTTCTGGGTGCTTTGTACCCAATCTGTTATATTGACCAATTATAATATTTTTTCTAACCATTCTCAAATAATTTCAATGATCACCATTTATAGAATACCTTGAAATCTGGTATTGCTACCTTCAGCACTTTGCTGGTAAATGTTTAACAACCAGCTCTCTGAGTCAGGGACTACACAATATACACTTTTAAGTTTAACCTGAACTATTAACATTTTCTCCACCCCTTTCTTAAGTCTAGACCATAAGCACAATAAACCAAACCCTGATTTGTGGGATTTGCTGATGTCTAAGGCATAAATGCTCACCTTGAAATTTTAACTAGCAGCTGGCTAGCCAATTCACACGGATTTTGAACACTTTTGGTTAGCCTCTCTTCCTTTACACATTTTTTTTTCACTGTTTCCATTGAGGTTCTTGACCTCAAGATGAATTCTGGTATTGTTTTCTCTAGTTCTAAAAAGTAACCTTTTGTAGGTAATTTGATTCTTGTGACATTGGATTTATACATTAAATTAAGTAGTCTTTTCTTTTTTGTTTTCTTAGCATGGCCCAACAGGGAGAAATTCACATTTCTTCAATTATTTCGGTCTGCCTTTATTTCTGCAGTGTTTGGTAGTTATCATTACATAATTCCAATGTTCCTTGGTAGCTGGTCCCCGAACATTTTCATGTATTCTGTAGTTGTTTTGAATTGAGTGTGTTTTTTCTATCCATAGTGGGTTTTGTTATGAACATACAAAAAGGCTAATCCTTTTTTGGCTTTATTTTTTATCTTACAACTTTATTAAAATTATTGCTTCAATTAATTCTTAGGTGATTCTCTCAGAATATCTCAGTAAAGCATCGTCACCTGCAAAAAGTTATGATTTTTTTTTCTTTGGATTAGCTGGCAGCCATAATTTCTTCCTTTTTTCTTATTTCCATGGCTACAATTTGTAGAATTATATCAAATAAAAAAGAAAATTTACTCTATTCCTTATCTTATATGAAAGGCTTTGATTATTTCTCCTTGAAAGATAACATTAACTCTGGGTTTTAGATAGGTTTCATTTACCATAATAAAAAAAGATCCATTTGTCGATATGCTTTTTAATGACTGTAATGGAAAGGATTTACTTTGTCAAAAACTTTTTTCCTGTGTCTATTGCTATATGACATCAAGATCTGCATTTATGTGATTTTAATTTTTTGGTTGTCATTAAGATAGACTACTATGCTTATAGTTTTGGCAATATTCATTAGTAATTGATAATCAATAATAATTAATAATGCTGCATTTCTGGCATAATCTAATTGTAATATGTAATCTGTTTAGTATCTTCTTATAACTTCTTCCCAAATAGTTTATTCCATAGATTTGCACCAATATGGATCAGAAATATTGAACTATAGTTTCCTTTTCTGTTTTATGTCTTGCTAATTCATATCAAAACCCTTTTGGTGTCATTGCAGTGGTTTCATAGGATGATTTCCCCCCCCTTTTTTTAAAACTATTTAATAATGAAATAAATTGTTTTTTGAACATTAGAGATAATTTACTTGGGTATCATTTTATGCTGACTATTTTTTTTCCATTGGAAATTCCTTTATGGCTTGTCCAACTTCACTCTCCGATACTGGCTTAGTTTAATTCTCTGTTTCTTGTTCTATTAAACTGGATATGTTATACTTTTCTAAGTATTCATCTGATGAGGTCAGAGTTGGGAGAGCTGGTTCATCAAATGTGAAAGAATTCACTTAGACCTTCTCTGTAGCCAAGAGGAGCTTTATTGACGTGCTCAGGAGGGGCCTCACAAGGTCCTTAGGAATCCACATAACATCCATTTTCTTTAACTTGTTAAGTTTAACTTTGACATGTCATTTAACCAGGAAAATAGTTTCTAATAATTTCCTTTATTCCTCTTCACTTATTGTGAAATCTCCTTTGTCTTTTTTTTTATATTCACAATTTGGTTTTCTTCTCTTGTATCAGATTGGTTTAGATTTAATATTTTGGAGATATAATCATTTCATTGTTTTTATTTTCAATTTTGTTTATCTCTTCTTTAAATTCAGAATTTTAAGTTGCATTCCCTATTTATTGCTTTATTCTTTTTATTGATTGATTAAAGTTTTTCAGGTTATAAATTTTAACCATTATAACGTAAGTTCCATGAAAATAGGGATTGTTTTATTCATTATATTAGTTTCTTCACTTCTAGCATACTGGTACATCATAGGACTTGATAAATACTTGATGGATTTAATAAATCCTTCTTCTTTCTTTAATGAAATGATATATTGGTTCTTTGTCTTGTTTTTTGACCCACCAGTTCCTTAGGATAAAATAATAGTCTCTGTTTAGGAATGAATCCTTTCTTCAAATGTCCCTCATTGATTCTGACAATAAAAGAGGTATTTAGTATGTCATTATGTTAAGTTTTCAAGTAGTTGAAACGAACAGCTAAGTATTGTGGATGTTTGTTTCTATTCCCATTCATTAATCACCAGAGATCTACCATAAATAAATTTTGCAAGATTTTTTGGAGATTGTGAATGTATTCCTTTTTTACATTTATATTAGATTTCTCTAGATCTTAAAGTGAAATCCCAAGTCTTTATAGTTTTGCTATAGTATTTCAAGTCTTTAAAGTCCTTCAAGTACTTAAATGCTATGGCAGTGTGTGTGTGTGTGTGTGTGTGTGTGTGTGTGTGTGTGTGTGTGTGTGTAAAGTAGTGATACTATATCTTTTTTCCGATGTACTGAAGGAATTTGTCAATTTGGTTTTCCTGCTTATGTCTTTTAAATTCTATTTTTATTAATGCCTTTTCTGAGATCATGAGTCCTATGGCTGGTTTTTTTGTTTTGTTTTGTTTTTGTTTTGCTATGAGAACAATTATTGTTCCATCTCCTTATTTGAACTCTATGTGAATCTCTAATATTTTATAAGACATTTGGTCACAGTAAATTTTAGTACTAGTGACAAGTATTTGAAAAAAGACAACCATAAAAATATTTTGCAGCTTATGCATGCCCAGGAGGGCCCAAAATATAGCCATTAAACAGTGCTTGGTTAGAGACCTAATGTAGTCCAGTCTATGAGCTCCAGAGTGAAATGGTGTAGCAACAATGTTGCTAGCAACTATTGTGGCTGTATAAGACCAATAACACCAGCATACAGAAGGGCTGCTAATACTGGTTCTTTGATTTGCTTTTCTAAGGAAAGTAACTTCAAGGGGTTAACAATCAGTTTAATCAAACATACAAATATCATTCACTTAGCTCAAGGGGAAAAGATCAGCCCCCTGAAGTTCAAGGCAAATACAAACAGAAATTACAAACATCAACAGACAGACCTTCAAATCGCAATACATAGTTATCAGAGAAGCACAAGTATCTCTCTGGGTTATCAAAGCCAGGAGGCAGTTATAACAGCTTGCCCAGAGTCTCAACACTCCTTCCATGAGTGAGCCCCAAAAGTCAAACACCAGCCTCAGATCTTATATGCCCGTCTCAGGGTTCTGGGGCACTTGATTACCTCACTGCTAGAAGTACTCAAAGAATAGTGAAAAGTCCCATTTAGGGTGTGGGAAAGTTAGTTAATCCCTAGCACCACCATATACAGGGTTCCCAATCAATGACTTCCAATTGTTTTAGTGCTAAGAAACATTCCAAGACAAGATCCCACTTCACCAGCCCCATTCAAACAAAGGCCAGAATCACTAAAGGCACTTAAGAGAAGAACAGCAAAAAGTCCCACCCTGATTACCACTACAAACGGGTTTAAGGTTTGGTCTTCTAGAGAGAGAGACAGAGAGACTGAGAGACAGAGACAGAGACAGCAAGACAAGGACAGAGAGAGACACAGAGAGACACACAGAGAATGAGAGAGACAGAGAGAGAGAGACACACAGAGAGAGACAGAAAGAGACAGAGAGAGAAAGGAAGAAAGGAAGGAAGAAAGAAAGGAAGAAGGAAGGAATCAAGGAAGGAAGGAAGAAAAGAAGGAAGGAAGGGAAGAAAGGAAGGAAAGAAAGAAAGAAAGAAAGAAAGAAATAAAGAAAGAAAGAAAGAAAGAAAGAAAGAAAGAAAGAAAGAAAGAAAGAAAGAAAGAAGGAAGGAAGGAAGGAAGGAAGGAAAGAAAGAAAAAGAGAACAAGAGAGAGAAAGACAGAAAGAGGAAGGAAGGAAGAAAGGAAGGAAGGAAGGAAGGAAGGAAGGAAGGAAGGAAGGAAGGAAGGAAGGAAGGAAGGAAGGAAGGAAGGAAAGAATCTAGTCAGTAAACCCCGAGTTAACTGGGTAACTTCCAGTCATCAAAATTTACCTTCCTTTGGAGAGGAGAGGGAGAAGGATAGGGAGAGGATGAGCTGAGTTACCCAATTGGCTGAGTCCCCATTCAGGCAGCTCAGACTACTCCAGATTGTGTTTGTCCTTCATTTTCAAAGAGGACCATGACATCAGGGAAATGATGACATGACTTACAGTTGACTTTTATGTGATTTGTTGGGTAGATTTAACTATATTTTTTTCTTAAAACGAATAGGAGTTAGTAGGGGTGGGGGTAGAGAGGAGCTAATGATAATTCTGCCCAAGAAAAGAAGCAAAGAAAGATAAGAGGATTATTTAAACATTTTTAATGAATAGAAGAGAACAGTTGGAAATTCCGAAACACAAGGAAACATCTTTGAAAGTAACATATCAATTTATGATATACTTTTTAAAAGTAAGTTGTTGATGATAGAAATAACATGGTTTCACATATACTCATCCTCTTTTTCTTTTCTACTCTGTATATGGAAAATGTTCTTTTTTGGGGGGGGGAGGGTTATAAAGTTTATAATATACATAGTGGTCTGTGTATAACTTTACTCCCCTCACCTCACTAATCTCTCAGATGTGACCTCTTAGTCAAGTCAAAGTGAAAATGTGATTTCTTGGCACAAGTGGCCCATGACTGTATTTCCCATTCTGGAAAGTAATTGCCACTCCAAGGGTCCAAGATATACTTCTCCTCCAGTTTCTCCATCAATCTGTGCATCTCTCCATCTTTAGAGCTTATTTCAAAATTCAACTGGATGCTCCAATTTTTTTAAATCAGTATAGTTTCTATTTCATTTTTCTATATTAAAAATCCTTAGGCAATAAGGAACTACAAATAGAATTTCAAAGCAACAAGTTGTCATTTAGCTTTTGCTTGAAGATGTCCAATGAGGCAGAACCTACTGCTTCCTGAGTCACTGCTCCACTTTTGGACAGCTCTTATTGTCAAGCAGGTTCTCCTTCGAAGCCCATATCTGGGTTCAGACAGCCCCTTCCAGGAACTTAACATTATAAAGATTTGATTGTTTATAAGTTTGGCCACACAGGAACTTGAGTTCCCCAAGTTCCCATGGCTTTTGACCTGAAAGAAACATCCACAAAGAAAGCCATGTGCAGAAATCAGGCAGAAAAATAAAAATAATTATTTGGGAATGAGGATATTCAGGACAGAGTACCCTCTGGGATTCTAGTCTGAATTACCTGTTCTTGGAGTAGACAACTGGCCAGTGGTTGTTATTCATATGATAAACACAAGTAAAGAAGATTGGAACCTGGGATTGAGACAGGAGCAAAGGGGGTGTCCAGATGAGACCAGAACCAAGAAACTAAGAGCAGAGTGGGCCAAAATAGCAGAGGAATGGTCAGTAAGATGCCCAAAGCCAGTCCATATCACCTTCCTTCCCCCTCCATCCTTGGAGGAGCAAAGCTGATCTTCATTTATCTTTGTAACCATTCACTTCCTTTTTCTCCTCTAACTATATATATATACATATATACACACACATATACATATACATAAACATATATGTATATATATACATATAGATACCAATATCAATACAGATTTAGATATGGATATCTCCCATGATTGCAGATAAAGTTGCTGCCATTTATAGACTATATTTCTTTAATTGTCTAATCATATTACTATGCTATTAGAAGTTGCTATTAAGGTTATATAGCCATTTCTTTAAGTTTGTTTCCCTAGGAGTGCACAGAGTTAGATCAAGAGAGAGGAATAATTCAGAATGGGAAAAGAAAGAGTGGCTTTCTTCCATTTAAGCTGAGGTGAAGGTGAAGGCATTGAGGGACAGACAAACAGAGACAGAGAGAGAAACAGAGAGCCAGAGTCAGAGTCAGAGAACCAGAGATAGAATCTGTTATTTTAATAATTTCCCAGAGCAGAATGGAGATCCAGATTATACTTTTTTGTTTTGAACTGAAAAAGACAGACTTTAAACAAAGTAATCTTGTAAGGCACGGGGCATGGGTAATAGTCCAGTGTTTTGCCAGAAGGGAATCTTGGCACTGAAACAGCTGAGGCTATTGCTACTGCCTCCCTTTCCTGGCATTAGAGGGTGCCTGGAGTGAGAGAACCGTTGGCACACCCACTCTTACAGAACTCCTTTCTTTTGGTCCCTATTCAACTATGCTAGATTCCCCAGAAAAGCAAGATGCTATATTCAGCCAATCAATAAACATTCATGTAGTTCTAACTATATGTCACTACTTAAGGGAGACCATGAGTTTAAAGGTTTGTCTGGTTGAAAGAGGAGCTGTATATAGCACCCCACCCCCTTTAGAATGGTCCTGTGTATCCCTTCCCCTTTTCCTCTGTTGCTGTTGTTTTAGCCCAATCAGAGCTCTAGAATTTTTACCAATTACTTGGAGGAAGATAAGTATGGCATTACCATCAAATCTGAGATAACACAAAGTTTTAATGTAAAATGACAGACCCAGGATCCAAAAATATATTACTAGGCTAGAATCATGGGCCAAATTTAATGAGATGAAATTCAATACAGGTAAATGTAAGCAGCACAGACCAAGGATAGATGCCTTTCAGCCTCTATATTTTTCAAAGGCCAAGAAGAAAGAACACCATGGAATAGAATACGATACACACACATACATATAAGTATACATATTTGAATATGTGGAATTATAGATAAGTCTTAGAAGAAAGGGGGAAGGTAAGTGGCATGCACTGGGCTTGGAATCAGGAAGACTCATCTTCTTGAGTTCAGATCTGGCCTCAGGCACTTACTGGCTGTGTGACCCTGGGTAAGTCACTTCACCCTGTTTGCCTCAGTTTCCCATCTATAAAATGAGCTAGAGAAGGAAATGGCATACCACTCCAGTATCTTTGCCAAGACTCCAGATGAAGCCACAAAGAGTTAGACATGACTAAACAACAACACAACAATAATTTACAAGAAAATATAAAATAATTTTGACTAGCTACAGACTGGTGAACTATGAGCCAGTGAATGGCTAGTGAATTATATAGGTCAGTGAGCTTGATTTAGAAAATTCTAGAATAAATCAATAGACTATTGATGAACATTTAGTCAGTTCCTAATATTTATTAAGTGCCTACTATGTGAAAGGCGTTGTATGAAGCATCTAGAAAGAGAAATGGTGATTTCAAAGATCCAGCATGAATTTATAAAGAATGAGTCACACCAGAATAAACTCACTTCCTTTTCTGATGGGATCGAAAAACTAGAAGATGAGGAATACTATAGATAATTTGGCCAGATTTTAACAATGCTTTCATTAAAGTATCTCATACTATTCTTATGGAGAACATCGAGAAATGTGGCGAGTTGGAAGGATTCGCAACTGGTTAAGTGATTGGATTCAAAGATTAGCTGTGAAAGTTTCATTAACAATGTGGCTGGAGGTCTCCAGGAAGTACCCCAAGGATCTGAGCTGTTTAGCACTTTTATCAGTAACTTGAGTAAAGGCAGAGATAGCGTTCTCATTAGATTTGCAGAAGACACCATGCAGGGAGGGATAGCTGACACATTGACACTCAAGAGCCCAAAAGGAGGACAGCTTGGAGCACTAGGTTAAATCTAATGAGATGAAATTCAATGAGGATAATGGGAAGGATTACATTAAGTCTCAGAATGTTAGTTTCACAAGCACAAAATGGAAGAGCCATAGGGCTAGCAGTTCTCCTAAAAAGAATCTCAGGGCTCTATTGGACTACAAGGTCAATAAGAACCAGCAGTATAATATAGTAACCACAAAATTTCTGCCACGATGGAAACCACCAAGAGAGGCAAGGTTTTCAGCTGGAGAGAGGTGATAATCCTATTGTACTGTGCCATCATCACCCATCACTTGAGCATTGTATGCAATTCTAGCCACAACACATTTTGTTCAGTCATTTTCAGTCATATTCCACTCTTGGCCCCATTTGGGGTTTTCTTTGCAAAGATACTGGAATGCTTTGCCATTTCCTTGTCCAGATCATTTTACAGATGAGGAAACTGAGGCAAATAGGGTTAAGTGACTTTCCCAGGATCACATAGCTAGTGTCTGACAGATCTGAATTCAGGAAAATGAATCTTCCTGAGTCCTGGCCCTGCACTCTATCCACTGTACCACCTAGCTGCCAAATAGTGTCCTAAGAATGACAACCAATAGGGTGGAGGGCTTTGAATCCATTGCACATGAGAATCAGTTGAAGGGGCTGAGGATACATGGCTTGGAGAAGAGAAAATCCAACAGGAACAAGATAGTTATCCTCAAGTGTTTGAAGAGTTATCACACTGATGATGGATTTGATTTCTTCTGGTTGGTCCCAGAGGGCAGAACTAGCAATTATGGGTAGAAGCTAGAAAGATGAAGATTTAGGATCAATGTCAGGAAAAATACCCTAACTGTTCAAGCTGTCTCCTGGAATGGGCTGCCCACAGAGGAAGTGAGATCCCCCTTATTGGAAGACTAGATGACCACCGGTTAGGGATATTACCAAGAAGATTCCTTTCATGTACAGGTATACCAGATGGCCACTCAGCTCTAAAATGATGTGGTTCTGTGATCTGTGAATTCATTCTAGAGGTCCAATTCAATCTCCAAGATATGAAAGGCAGTGTGCTATAGTGACACAAGGTATGTTGGCCTTGGAAACAGGAAGAACTAGGCTCAAGTCCTATCTCTGACACACAATGTCTGTGAGACCTGGGACAAGTCATTTAATCTCTCATTGCTCTAGGTGACTCTTTAAAGCTATAAATTACATGTTTTCTGTGTATCGTATTTATACTTACAAAATGTGCCATTGTTCATTGCTTTGCCTCATCCAGGATTTCCCCGTACCAATGAAATCACAGTTACTACGCCTATATCTTACCTTTCCAGGATACAAAGGATTCCCCTTATCAGAAGATACAGGGCCTACTACATTAAGGCATTGAGTAAGGTCCTGGAGATAACAAAGGCAAAGCTGAAACCATCCCTACACTCATTCTACTAGCTTACACTCTACTGGAGAGAATACATCTACACCAGTTAGCAAATACAAAATATTGATAAAATGATACAAAAAAATTTCAAGAGAGAAAGGGAGTCTGTTAGCAATGCGGAGCATCAAGGAAAATCTCATGTGGGAGATAGCACTGAATTGCATTTTAAGTTAGGGATAACAGAGGGGAAGCTAGAGGGCACTGCAGCGGATAGAATGTGGGCCTGGAGTCAGGAAGACTCATCTTCCCTCAGTTCAAATCTTGCCTCATACATTACTAGCTGTGTGACCCTGGACAAATCACTAAACCCTGTTTGCCTCAGTTTACTCATCTTTAAAATGAGCTGGAGGAGGAAATGGCAAACCACTCCAGTATCTTTGCCAAAAAAACCTCAAATGGGGTCACAAAGAGTTGTACACAGCTGAAAAAAAAATGACTGAAGGGATACCAGAAGGTATAGTATAGGGAACAGAACATTAGACTTGGGATCAGAAAACCTTGTATTCAAATCCTGCCTCAGATACTTCCTACCTGTGTGACCTTGGGCAAGTCACTTAACTGCCTAGGTCTTCATTTCCTCATCTGCAAAATGAGGTAGTTAGATCTGACCTTTATGCTGCTTTCTAAATCTAAATCTGATTTTATGAGGTGGAATTGAGCCCACAGGCAAGGAAGGTTCTTTGCTATTGGAAATCTTGTGGGGTTCAAATCTCTAATCTTTCATAATATTGAATCATGAAAAATATTATGATTAGAAAGGTAGGACCAGATATTTTCCCCCTCTGCAGGGGAACCCCATAAATAGAAATATTTGGGGGTTATGGAATAAAATAGTTTTATTAGATTTCATGTGAAATACATATATATATATATATATAAGTAAATATATATGCATGTGTACATATAAATATAGAACATATTTGTGTGTATATCATATTGCGTATGTGTTTGTGCGTGTATGTTTAAATAACAGACTATTCTTAAAAGTTCTAAAAGAATCATACAGATAAACTCTCTGTTGAATTGTTGTCTAGACCGGGTACCTGAGGACTACTTTGGGGTCTCTTTAAATCTATGATGTTATGGCATGCAAGTGAAATAAAAAATCAAAGTAAGCAAAAGTGATCTCAAAGAACACAAACTCAGAAGAAAAAGTGTTTCATCTGACATGAGGAGCCTGAGATCAGACTTAGATAATGTATTGGGTTTTGTGGTTTGTTTTTTGTTTGTTGTTTCTCCTGATACTGCACAAAGGATGATGGATGGAGAACAGGAAAGGACCTCGCTAGCCATCTAGTTCAACTCCCTTGTTTTACAAATGAGGAAACTGAGGCTCAGGGGAGTTAAATAATTTTCCCAAGGTCATATGTAACCAAAATTCTGTAGTTCTGCATGTTTGTTTTTAAATAAAGTACATGAAAAGGACATCACATCCCACAAGTGGTGGACGTTACAGAAGTTTACAATTTGTAGATTTGTGGATGGGTCCGTTCCAAAAGGTATAGGATTCATCTGGGAATCCATCCAAACAAATCACACAAGAATTCCTTAAACAAATAAAACAAATCAAAGACTGTCTAATTGAATCAAGTTCTGGGATTGAGTATTCTGAAATTCCCTCCAGTATGTCACAAGATAATCCCCCTTGAAAGGGTTTCCCTGGCCATGTTCTGCTTTGTAATGAAGAGAAGTAAGTCTTCTATATACAGAGCCACCAACCAGGGCAGCACCAGCACAAAAGTACATGGGATCCAGAGACCTTTCTTCAGAACCAGCAACTTCATTTTCCAGGTTGGAATACATGAGGGGCTTTGGAAAATGTCCTTCCAAAGCGAGTTTGCCATCATTACACACAGTAGAAGAAGAAACTGTTTATGTAATGGCTTTTCTTTTCATCACATTTCAGCAGTGCACCCTGGGGCATGTCTCTGGAGGGTTCCATGATGTTGACCCATTGGGACACGATGAGGCTGTGTCTGCTCGTTTAGCTGAATGGATCGGTTGGTTCTGTGGGATCCCTAACAGGCAGGCAGACGACGCTGTCTCCTTCATGTCACACACAAGAACATAAGAGGAAAGAGATGAAAACTAGTATGGGTGTGACTTGAGGGCCCTACGATCAGAGGGAAGACTCTTTAGGCTGAATCCTAGGGACTTAGTTACAGGGTAAGCCTCCAATTATTTTAAAGACCCAAATTATTACATGCAGAGCCAGTCAGCTTTCATTTATAGTCAGTATGTTATAACCTAATTAGCATTTAAAGTTACAAGTAACTTGATTAAAGCTCTGTACACAATTTTAACCAAAAATCCCCACCCTCTGAAAACATGTTGCTAACAGACCCTAATATTTAGACTAGCCCTTCCCAGACTTGCTAGTGCTGAGTATCCCTGTCTATATACTCCTCATCAGCTGTGACCATGGCACAATGGCAGGGAAAAGCTACTGAAGGGGTAGGGGGAGGCTGGAGAAACTAACTAGCTGGCTAATGAACTACCTAGCTAACCCACAAACTAAGGGAAACAGCACAGGAACTAGGTTCAGATCCTGGATTGCACCTTCCAGTCTCTTTGAGTCTCAGTTTCTTCATCCATAAATCCAATAATATAGATAGCGAGTTAGTAAACAAGCATTTATTATTTTAGTAAGCCCTGGAGATAAAAAGAAGGGCAAAATATGGTCCCTGCTCTCATGGAAGAGGAGACTATGTCAGTAACTACATACATACAAGATACATATGAGATACATACCAACTAAATAACTGGGTAATAGAAGGTATAGCTACAGATTTAGACTTATAGATACAGATATAACCAATTTTGTAAATAACCAGGTACATACAAGATATACACAGAGTAGATGAAGGTACTCTGACAGGGAAAGGCTTTAGCTGTTGGGATGGTGGAGGTGGAGGTAGACCAGGACAGGACCATAGAAGGTAGGTTTTGAGCTAAATCTGGAAGGAAGCTAAGGAACCTGCAAGGTGAAGTCAATGGGATATAGCGTTCAAGGCATAGGGGATAGACATTGCAAAGAGAGATGGAATGTAGTGTTCAAGTAACTATAAGTAGGACAGTATAGCTGGATTATAGAATGTTTAGAGGTAAGTAAGGGCCAGTGCAGTGGATAGAACACTGGGTCTGGAAACAGAAAGACCAGAGTTCAAATCCAGCCTCAGACACTTACTAGCTGTGTGACCCTGGGCAAGTCACTTAACCCCTGCCTGCATAAAACTGGAGAAGGAAATGGTAAACCACCTCAGTGTCTGTAGCAACAATCTGCTAGCCGCTGCTATAGGGGTGTAAGACCTGCCAACAACCAGCACACAGAAAGCTGCCAGCCCAGGTTCTTTGATCCGCTTTACTAAAGAAAGTAACTGTAACGGGTTAACAATCTCAGTTTAATCAAACATACAAATATCATTCACTTAGCTCAGGGAGAAAAGATCAGCCCCCTGAACTTCAAGGCAAATACAAACAGAAATTACAAACATCAACAGACAGACCTTGTCTCATTCAAATCACAATTCATAGCTACCAGAGAAACACCAATATCTGGGTTGCAAAACTGGGGGGCAGTTGCAGCTTGCCCAAAGTCTCAACACTCCTTCCATGAGTGTGCCCCAAAAGTCAAACTCCAAGCTCCCCTCAATTATATCCTGTTCGGAGCCCTGAGGGCTCTAACCTCACCCAGGCCGGGTGTGGGAAAGATCTCCATCCCCAATATCACATCATATACAAATTAATGACTCCCAATTGTCTCAGTGCTGAGAAATACTCCAAGATCCCACTTTATCTGCCCTATTCAAACAAAAGCCAGAATCATTAAAGGCACTTAAGAGAAGAATAGGAAAAAGTCGCACCTTAATGTGTTTGTCCTTCATTTTTTTGAAGAGGACCATGACATCAGGGAAATGATGACATGACTTGCAGTTGACTTTGATTTGAGTGAGGGAGGTCTGTGCAAGGTCGCTATACTCACTTTCTCCTCCAGAGCCCTCTGGGTACAGTGGCCAGATATTCATCAGGATGACTAGAGATGGCCCAGGATTCAATGGAAGACCCCAGCCCTTTTAGGATAAGGCCTTTTCAGGTTTTTACTTTGAGTGAGGTGATGACCATTCAGTGAATAGGTTTCTTTAAGAAGTGAGTCAAGCGATGGCCCCTTTAATTAGAAAAACTGAAAAAAAAATCAAGCGGGAAGGAGAAGGACTCTCAGGGTTTCTGTTCCAAAGGGAAACAGTTACTATTGATGTTCTCTCTGAGTCAGGAGGGCCCAAAATATAGCCATTAAGGGGAGCTTGGGCAGGGACCTATTGCGGTCCAATCTATGAGCTTCAGAGTAAAATGGGTTTAAGGTTTGGTCTTTCTTTCTTTCTTTGAAGAGCTGGACATGACTGAACAACAATAAAGGTGTAAGAAGACTGGAAAGGTGGGAAGTAGCCAGGTTATGATGAATTAGGAGGGAATGAGGTAATATAGTCAGACCTACCCTTGATAAAAAAAAACCATCTTGGCAGACTAAGATGTGTTAGAGTAGAGAGAGACTTGAGGCAGGCACCAATTAGAATTCTAGTGCAGTTGTAGAGGCTCAAGTCTAAGTCCAGTGGAGGCTGGAACCAGGATGGTGGTTGTATAAGTGAAGAAAGGGGACATATGTGAGATGTGCTGTGAAGACAAAAAGACTATGGTCTGCATATGTGGAATTAATGAGAGGAAAGAAAGACTAAAGGATGACATTAAGATTGGAAGCTGAGTGACTGGGAGAAAATGTGGTGTCCTTAACAGTGATAGAAAATGGTAGGGGAAACTACAATACAGTGAGTTCTGTTTTGGACTTTTTGAGTTTCAGTTGCCTATGAACAACCAATTTTAGCTGTTGAGGGATATTTGGAGGTATGCGACTTGATCTAAGGAGAGTCTATAGCTGGATCTATAGATGTGGGAATCATCGTAACAGTGCCACCCATTGAACCCAAGGAACCCAATAGAATCACCAAAAGAGCTAGTATATAGTAGAAAGGAAGGTGGCCAAGAACAGAACTGTGGATGACATGCACGGTTAGAAATTGACGTGGATGGAGAAGCAGCAAAGGAGACAGAGGAGTCAGTAAACAAGAGCAGGAGAACCAGTAGAGAGCAGGGTCACAAAACCCAGAGGAGAGAGGATGCAGGAGGAGGAAGGGATTGACAATGCACAATGCTGCAGAGAGGTCAAAGAAAATCAGGCCTGACAAAACTTCATTCAGTTTTTCAGTTAAGAGAAACTTGGTAACTTTGGAGAGGGCAATTTCATTTGAATTATGACATCAGATGCAAAATTGTAGAGTTAAGAAGAGGAGAGCAGCTAGGAAGCACAGTGGATAAAGCACTGACTCTGGAGTCAGGGAGCCCTGAGTTCAAATGTAGCCTCAGACACTAGCTGCATAACCCTGGGCAAGTCATTTAACCTCAGTTTCTTGATCTGTAAAATAAGCTAGAGAAGGAAATGGCAAACCACTCTAGTATCTTTGCCAAGAAATACACAAAAGGTGTCCTGAAGAGTCAGACATGACTGAACAAAAGGAGAGGAAGTGAAGACACCAGTTGTGGGTAGCCTTTTAAAAGAGTTTAGTTGTGAAGGGGAAGAGAGATACCGCATGATACTTGGCAGTGAAAGAAAGACCAAGTGAGAGTTTTTAACTATGGGGAAACATGAGTGTGTTTGTAAGCCACAGGGAAAGAACCTGGAGATAGGGAGAAATTAAGTTTCAAATATAGAGTGGGGTTGATGGTGGGGATGATTTGGTGCTGAGGTCAAAGGTGAAGGTAAAGGAGTTTGCCTTGGCAAGAGAGGAGCCACTATTTTATTTGAGACCAGGGTGAAGGAGGAGATAGTCTGAACAACATGGGATTAGGAGGAGAGGAAAAAGGAGGGGGGGGCTCTCAGAGTGATTTCTATTGTGTGGTTTTTCTTTTCTTCACTGAAACATGAGGCAAAGTTTTCAGCTGAGAGTGCGGGTGGGAGGGAAGCTTCCATTTCACTGGGGACCTTCAACATGTACACATAGCAATGATACTTAATATGTTTATAGCTCTTAAGCTATATCTGAAGTGCTTAGCTTATCTGAATATTTTCTTTACAATCCAAACTCCCTTTATGTTGAATTTCCCCTTAGAGTCTCACATTACAATCAATCATTCAATAAGAATTCATTAAACCCTTATGGTGTATTTCAGTGGTAGGTGGAATAGAGCCCTGGACCTAGAGTTAGGAAGAGATTAGTTCCAATCCAGTCTCAGACATTCCCTAGCCATGGGACCGTGGGCCAGTCAGCCTCTACTTTCCTCAGATTTTTCATCTATAAAATAGAGATAGTAATGACACCTACTTCCCAGGGTGGTTGTGAAGATCAAAAAATAGCCATTGCAAAGCACTTTGCAAACCTTTCAATGCAATATAAAGGTTGGCTGTTGACATTATCGTTATTATTGTATGGTATGCATGGTGCTAAGTGCAGGGCATGCAATACAAGGCAAAAACAGCCCCTGCCTTCAAGGACTTTACATTCTAATGGGATCATGTTCTTCTGTCACATTGATTTCCAGAAACATCTCCATCCAGAAACTCATGGGAATGGTTCTTAATGCTTTTGTTGTTGTTGAGTCATTTAAGTTGGTTCCAACTTTCTGTGACCCCATTTGGGGTTTTCTTGGCAAAGATCCTGGCGTAGTTTGCCATTTCCTTCTCGAGCTCATTTTATAGATGAGGAAACTGTGGCAAGGAGGGCGGGTGACTTGCCCAGGGTCATACAGGAAGAGGAATCTTCCTGATTCCATTCCAAACCCAGTGCTCTATCTACTTTGCCACCTAAGAATAACGAATCATCCTTCATTATGGATTGGGCTTTGTAAGGGATACAAAAGAAATAGAAGAAGGTATAGATCTAGGCCTCATGGAGCTAACAAATAAAATTAGCATCTATCTATTCTAAATGTAGACTTTCAGTAACTGTAAGTTTCATTTCAGTATCTTTAAAAAGATTTCAAAGGTTAGACGACCTAGTTACAAATATTGCTTCTATTAATTACTAGCTGGATAATTGTGGGCAAATTACTTACCTTTCAGAGCCTCAGTGTCATCACCTCTAAAATTAGATATTTATACTCTAACACCTTTTTCATGAGGATATGGAATTCCTTGCCATGATGGAAATTGGCAACTATCTCTGACTTCCAGGATGGAGAGTTGCTTGGGACCCTGAGGAGATAAATGCCTTGCCCAGAGTCTCACTGCTGGTCTGGATTGAACTCAGGTCTTTCTGTGTCCAAAGGCTAACCTTCCATCCACTCCATGCTATCTTTCCTGACTATGAATATTTAGGTTCAAAAACCTACAAGTCCCTGACAATCTATCACTAACCTGAAAATATATACTAGTCTTTTCCACGCTAGCTAGACACACCTAGCGTCCTCATCAACAGTCCCTTATCAACACGGGCACCGATGGAAAGAATAGGTTTTTCCCAACTGGAAGAAGGGACTGAAGGATCTTGGGAAGCGGAAGTCAAATAAGATAGGAGAATGGTTTTGTTCCCCCATCAAGTCAAGAAAAACTATCCTTCCCATCATACCCTTTGCTGATAAGAAGCCAGACTAGCATCCTAAAATTTATACTACTTGAAGACAAAACCCATATTCATCATTGCATACCTTTCATGGTGCCTAGCATAGTGTGAGACAATACAGATATTTGTTAATTTATTAATTGCTGATGACAAAGCACTTCTTGTTTATCCAAGAAGTAGATATTAGGAACAAGAAGAAGAAGAAGAAGAAGAAGAAGAAGAACAACAACAACAACAACAACAACAACAACAAGAACATGAACAACAAGGAGAACAAGAAGATGAAGAAGAAGATCAATTAGTCATGTTGTATATTTTCTTTAAAATTCCTGCTAGCTAACAGCCTAATCTTACCTAGGTCTATAGACTTTACCTAATATGCTGGATCAATTTGATACCTTTTCACGAATTAAGCTTTTCTTTTATGAATTGAACATTGTCACCCTTACACACACATCTCGGCCTAGATGGGTGCTGCTGCTGCCCAGCTGCAGGATCCTATCAATTAATCCATCAGCAAACATTCAGGAAGTGCACAACACCTAACACACATCATAAATGCTTCATAAATGTGTGGTGACTGACTGCTTACTATATGCCAGGCTCTAGGCTGGGCAATGACTCTATTCATTGAATGTAAGCTCCCCCAAGGACAGGTATCATATCATTTTTCTTGCTATCATTAATCTCCTGGATATTAATCTAACAGTCAATCTTTGGGTCAAAGAAAAGGAATAATTTAGTACTTTTTCTTGCATAATTCCAAACTATTTTCCAGAATAGTTGAATCACATTTCAACTCCAGAATAAACAAATTAGTAACCGTATCTCCCCCCATAATTTTCAACATAAAGCTATTTTTCTGTCATTTCCAAAATTGGAATTTAATCAAAATTGATTAAATCAATTTAATTAAAATTGTGAACTTTTTTTCTAATGATTGCCCATCATTCTCTTTTCTTCTTTTGGAAATTATTTGCTCTTTATCTATTGGAAAATGAATCTTAATCTTATAGATTTCTGTCATTTCCCTATACATTTTAGATGTTAGACTTCTATTATATACGTAGTTGATAGACTGCTGGACGTGTAAGGGAAAAAAAAACACCTGGCTTCAAATTCTGCATCTGATACTTGAAAGTTAAAGTGACCATTGGCAAATCATTTAACCTCCCTGAGACTCAATTTCCTCATCTGCAAAATGAAGGCAATACTTATAGCAATGTCTAACAAGACTGTTGTGAGTTTAAAACAAGAATATAATGAACCTTCTAAAAACTATATAAAGTCAACTAGTATTAATAATATAAATGCAAATGTTTCTCAATCCATATCTTCTCTGTTAATTCTAGCTGCATTCATTTTGTTGATAAAAAATTAATTGTAGATAATCTGATTTTGTCCTTTATAATCTTCTCTTGTCTATGACTGGTTATAACTAGCAATTTTCCACTAAAATGTGATCCCTATTAAAAAAGCCTCAGTCTTCTGGGGAACTAGCTTAAATTAACTTCTGTGACTTGAATATCCTTCTACATTCCTATAGAAAGGAGTGCAGAATCACCTCCCTTCCCATTGCCACTGAAGCTATCATTTATCCCAAATCCGTCACAAATGATATATTATCCCATAAATTCAAACAGGTTTGGCAACTATTCTATGTTCCTAGCAAAACTTGAAGACAGACTTGAAGGTGGCCATGAAGGCTGCTGGCTACAGGTCAGTGATTGTCTTCCTGGAGCAAAGTTGAAATCCAGAAGAAAATCTGGGGGAGGATGGAGGAAGGAGTCATTCACATCTGTAGCTCATCAGCATACACTGTTTCACTGTTCAAGTAGAGAACTAGCAGGAAGAACCGATCAAATAATTTCCCTTCTCACTGAGGCCCCCTTCAAAGTATGTCTGAGCAGGACTCTGAGTTCTTTCAGAAGGAACAGTTTAGGGTATGTAGGAAAGAGAACACCCTGAATATTGGTTGAGAAACTAACCTCAGATTTAGAACAAATCAAACCAAAATGAACTCCAGACTTAGCAATAAAGTCTTTAATATCTATGGTGTGGCAGGAGTAGCTCTGTGCCAGGTGGTACAATGGCCATTTACCATCAAGCAAAATGGAGAGAACCAATTGTGAAAACAATTGACAAGGACAGCCTGGGAGACTTATAAAATAGAATATGCTACATGTTTGGCATAGCAGATATATTTGTTTTGAAAAATAAATTAAATAAAAATAAAGAGGATTTCAAGAAATATTGGATATCATATCTTGCTAAACTATTTAAATGGAGTTAGAAAAGCAATGCATTAAGAATATTAATTATTAGATAAATGAAAAAAGAAATACATCTGTTGTGAAGCAAGTGATGGGAGTGGTTTATAAGCAGTAAAATTTACAGCCCAGGGGGGCGGAGCCAAGATGATGAGCTCCCTGCTGAGTCCCTCCAAAAACCTATAGAAAATGGCTCTGAACCAATTCTAGAGCGGTGGAACCCACAGAACAGCAGAGGGAAGCAGGGCTCCTGCCCAGGACAGCCTGGATGGTCTCTGGGTGAGGTCTATTCCACACAGAGCTGGGAGCTGGGAATGGAGTGGAGCAGAGCCCAGCCTGAGCGGCATGGAACAACCAAACTTGGAGTTGGGCGGATGGGGCCCCTAGCTAAAGGAGACCCAAAAAATACTGAAAAATACACTGAAGAAAACAACACCTTAAAAAACAGACTAACTCAAATGGCAAAAGAGCTCCAAAAAGCCAATGAGGAGAAGAATGCCTTGAAAGGCAGAATTAGCCAAATGGAAAAGGAGGTCCAAAAGACCACTGAAGAAAATACGACTTTAAAAATTAGATTGGAGCAAGTGGAAGTTAGTGACTTTATGAGAAATCAAGATATTATAAAACAGAACCAAAGGAATGAAAAAATGGAAGACAATGTGAAATATCTCATTGGAAAAACCACTGACCTGGAAAATAGATCCAGGAGAGAGAATTTAAAAATTATTGGACTACCTGAAAGCCATGATCAAAAAAAGAGCCTAGATATCATCTTTCAAGAAATTATCAAAGAGAACTGCCCTGATATTCTAGAGCCACAGGGCAAAATAGAAATTGAAAGAATCCATCGATCGCCTCCTCAAATAGATCCCAAAAAGAAATCTCCTAGGAATATTGTTGCCAAATTCCAGAGCTCCCAGATCAAGGAGAAAATACTGCAAGCAGCCAGAAAGAAACAATCAGAATAACCCAAGATCTGGCAGCTTCTACATTAAGAGATTGAAGGGCTTAGAATATGATATTCCGGAGGTCAATGGAGCTAGGATTAAAACCTAGAATTACCTACCCAGCAAAACTGAGTATCATGCTCCAAGGCAAAATATGGATTTTCAATAAAATAGAGGACTTTCAAGCTTTCTCAGTGAAAAGACCAGAACTGAATAGAAAATTTGACTTTCAAACACAAGAATCAAGAGAAGCATGAAAAAATGGCTTCAGCTCCCTTTCCAACTCTCAGATTTTGTGGTTCTGTTTAAGATGTCTGTACTCATGCTATAAGAAATGGTGAGTAGACAGACTTCAGAAAAACCTGGAAAGACTTGAATGAATTGATGCTAAGTGAAGTGAGCAGAACCAGGAGAATATTGTACACAGTAACAGCCACATTGTGCGATGACTAACTTTGATAGACTTAACTCTTCTCAGCAATGGAAGGATTCAAGACAACTCCAGAGGACTCATGATGGAAAATGCTATCCACATTCAGAGGAAGCACTTTGGAGTCTGAATGCAGATTAACATATCATTTGCTCACTCTCTCTTTTTTTGTTTGTTTCTTCTTTCTCATAGTTTCTCCCATTGGTCCTAATTCTTCTTTTCAACATGACTAATGTGAAAATAGGTTCAACACAAATGTATATGTAGAGCCTATATCAAATTACACACCATGGGCAGTGGGAGAGATGGGAAGAAAATCTGGAACTCAAAATCTTACAAAAGTGAATGCTGAAAACTAAAAATAAATAAATAATTTAAAAAGAAAAAACAAATTTACAGCCCAATGATTGAAAACACTACCCAGATGTACAACCTCCCCCAGTGAGCTAGTGGAGGATGAGAAAATGTCAATAAATGATGATGATGATGATGATGATGACTATGATGGTGACATTATCATAAGATGCAATGCTTTGCAAACTTTAAAGCACAATGTAAATAAGAGCTGTTTCAATATGAATGAATCAGCACAGGAAGTATCTTTATAAATGACAGAAGAGTAATTTCACTGAAGAGAAAATGACAAATGGTTAACGGAGTCCTTGAAGACACAGCCATTGAATTACCTAAGAGCTGGGAACGGGAACTGTATTTCCTAAAAGATTGAAAAGAATGTTGTTTTCTTTGATACTTCTAAATGTCTGTGATTTTAGCAGGTGGCTACTCCATCCACCCTTGCAGAATGAAGTAGAGAGTCTTCAGGAATGGCACCTTGGGAGGGAGAGAGACACAGAGACAGAGAGACACAAAGAGAGAGACAGAAAATGAGAGAGAGACACAGAGAGAAAGCAAGGAAGGGAGGGAGAGAGAGATGGGGGAAAGGAAGGAAAAAAGAAGGAAAAAAAGAATGAAGGAAAGATGGAAGGAAGGAAAGAAGGAGGGAAGGAAGAAAGGAAGAAAGGAAGGAAGGAAGGAAGATAAAGGAAGGGGAAGCCTAGTATACAGCCTTCTAATTTTAAGTGATTCTCCATCACCAACCAATCAATATGCATTTATTAAGCATCTACTTTGTGCCAAGCACTGTGCTAGCTGCTGGGGATATAAAAACAAAAGTGAAATAATCCCTGCTCTCAAGGAGTTTACATTCTATCTGGTTAGAAACCATGTATATACGCATGTGTGCACACATGTTTCCACACATACAAGTATACACACAAACGTAATGTCAGTCCCCAAACCCACTGTCATAGGCCTCTCTGCTTATTGGTGGAGATAAATGCACACGCTCTTTGAGGGAGAAGGGTGGAGTTAGTGAGAATGAGAGAAGATTTTGGTCTTATCTTCTTCAAATCTTTTCCTAGTCTTCTTTGAGTTTTTTCTTCAAGGACTTGAGTCTCTTTGGGTTCTGCAATAACTTCAAACACTTTTTCTTCCAGCATCAAAATGAAGAAGAGTTGTGGAAGAAGAGGCTAGGAATGTTTATTTTGCCTCCCTTCAAGCCGTATAATGACAATCTTGTACTACTTGTGAGACAAAGCTCTCATTGTACAAATATTTACACACACATGTATATATATATATATATATATATATATATATATATGTGTGTGTGTGTGTGTGTGTGTGTGTGTGTGTGTGTGTGTGTGTATGTGTGTATGTGCCTCACACAAACACACATATACATATGGGGCAGCTAGGTAGGCAGAGGATAGAGCACCAGGTTGAAATCAGGAATATTTGAAATCCAGCCTCAGATATTTACTAGCTTGTGACTCTGGGAAAGTCACTTAACTACTATTTGTCTCAGTTCCTCCTCTGTAAAATGGGGACATAGTGGAGAAGGAAAGGGCAAACCACTCCAGCATCTTTGCCAAGCAAACTCCATGGACAGAAGTCCATGGGGTAACATCAGGTTGGACATAACTGGATGTTACGACAACAACGTACATACATCCCTAGTGTGTGTATGTGTGTATGGGTGTACATCCACACAATAAAAATAACATCAATGTATAGGAGGAGGCATTGGTAACTGGAGGCATCTGGAAAGGCTTTATGTAGAAGGAAGTGCTTGAGCAGAGTTTTGAAGGAAACAAGGGATTCTAGGTAAGAATATATTCCCTCTGCTTCTATTTCCTCAGCCCCAAGATGCCCCAAGCCACCCCAGACTTTCCCAGCAGGAATCCTTAGCACGACCAGAACAGCCTTTTCCCCTAGTTTTGCCCTCATGCCTTGCCCTGGCCCAGAACCCATCTACCTGCTTGACGGCTCACACTTTGAATGGGAGTCAGTGACTCTATTACTTCTGAGGAGATGGGAGACCACTAGGACATGCCATCTGCCCTGTCTCTATACCCTCCAAATCTCTGACACCATCATCTAATGTACTGATATAACCTCAGTATTCCAAGGCCTTCCCATTGTCCCAAGGCTGAACATTTAGATCCCCTGAACTTTGCCATTTGCCCTAGAGATGACCTTTCTATTATAAATTGTCTCTTCTAACTAGCGGGTGGACTCCTTGAAAGCAGGAACTGTCTCACTTTTTCTTTTTTTTTTGATGACTTAATAGATTTACTTATTTGACTGTTACACTTATACACAAAATCATGGAAGTCTATACATTTGTTGGCGTCACCGTTAAGACTATTTATAAGGACAAGTTGTACCATTGCCTACATCCTGTTAGAAGGTGAGGCCCTAATGAGTAAGTACTCCTTCATTCTTTGCATTGGCAGTTCACGTGCCTGACTCATACTAGGCAATTCATTGTTGATTTGTAGCCTAGTATGTAGCAAACTTCTCACACCATCTAAATCCAGAATTATTGCTACAAGATAATGATTCAGAAAGGATTAAGAGAACAGTATGAAAGGGCTCCACTTTCTATGTCATTGGACTATTACAACAGAATCATGGGAAAAGTCTGTCTTCAGTTAGAAAAGCTGAATATTGGAAAAATGGAATCAGCTTTAAAAAATACAGCTAGAGTGAGCCTGTATTGAGTAACTATCAATGACCATCTCCCAGCATAGAAAGACATATTATGCCTCGTGAAATGAGAAATAATACTTTGAGCAAATGTACCTATTTTCCAAGGTATTGGGGATAATTTGTTGAATATAAAGTCCTAAGAACTTGTTTGTCCCTTGCAGGTATGAAGCATTGTGTGGAGTGCCCAGAAGATGAGCATCCAAATAAAGAAAGAAATCAATGCCTTCCCAAGGTTGTGACTTTCCTGGATATTTCAGAACCTTTAGGCATGGCTTTAATCTGTGTGGCTCTTTCCATTTCTCCAATGACAGCTCTGGTTCTCTGTGTATTTGTGAAATTTCAAGACACCCCATAGTGAAAGCCAACAACAGGACACTCAGCTATACTCTCCTCATTTCTCTCAATTTCTGTTTCCTCTGCTCCTTGCTCTTCATTGGCCATCCAACTTCAGCCACCTGTCTCCTTAGACAAACAATATTTGTGATTGTGTTCACTCTAGCTGTGTCCGCCATTTTGGCCAAAACCACCATGGCAGTCCTGGCTTTTAGGCTTACAACACCAGGGAGCAGGGGTAGAAGGTGGGTGCAATCCAAGATGTCTACCTCTGTTGTCATTGTCTGTTCTGGGATTCTCTGTGGTATCTGGTTGGGAATCTCTCCCCCTTTCCCAGATACAGATGAACATTCTGTACCAGATAAGATTATCATTGGGTGCAATGAGGGTTCTGTCATTGCCTTCTACTCTCTCCTGGGCTACATGGGATTCCTTGCACTGGGCAGCTTCACATTGGCTCTCCTGACCAGGAACCTCCCTGACACCTTCAATGAAGCCAAGTTCATCACATTCAGCATGCTGGTGTTGTGCAGTGTCTGGATATCCTTCCTCCAAACATACCAGAGCACCAAGGGGAAGGCCATGTTTACTGTGGAAATTTTCTCCATCTTGGCATCTAGTGCTGGGCTACTGAGCTGCCTCTTTATTCCCAAGTATTACATGATCCTAAGACCTTTCCATGTTTCTCTTGATTCTTGTGTTTGAAAGTCAAATTTTCTATTCAGTTCTGGTCTTTTCACTGAGAAAGCTTGAAAGTCCTCTATTTTATTGAAAATCCGTATTTTGCCCTGGAGCATTATACTCAGTTTTGCTGAGTAGGTGATTCTTGGTTTTAATCCTAGCTCCATTGACCTCCGGAATATCATATTCCAGGCCCTTCAATCCCTTAACGTAGAAGCTGCTAGATCTTGTATTATCCTGATTGTGTTTCCACAATACTCAAATTGTTTCTTTCTGGCTGCTTGCAGTATTTTCTCCTTGATCTGGGAGCTCTGGAATTTGGCAACAATATTCCTAGAAGTTTTCTTTTGGGGATCTTTTTCAGGAGGTGATCAGTGGATTCTTTCAATTACTATTTTACCCTCTGGCTCTAGAATATCAGGGCAGTTCTCCTTGATACTTTCTTGAAAGATGATATATAGGCTCTTTTTTTTTTGATCATGGTTTTTAGGTAGTCTAATATTTTTAAAATTATCTCTCCTGGATCTATTTTTCAGGTCAGTGGTTTTTCCAATGAGATATTTCACATTGTCTTCCATTTTTTCATTCCTTTGGTTCTGTTTTAGAATATCTTGATTTCTCATAAAGTCACTGGCTTCCACTTGCTCCAGTCTAATTTTTAAGGTAGTATTTTATTCAGTGGTCCATTGCACCTCCTTTTCCATTTGGCTAATTCTGCCTTTCAAGGCATTCTTCTCCTCATTGGCTTTTTGGAGCTCTTTTGCCATTTGAGTTAGTCTATTTTTTAAGGTGTTATTTTCTTCAGTATTTTTTGGGTCTCCTTTAGCAAGTCATTGACTGGTTTTTCATGGTTTTCTCACATCACTCACATTTCTCTTCCCAATTTTTCTTCTACTTCTCTTACTTGCTTTTCCAAATCCTTTTTGAGCTCTTCCATGGCCTGAGATAAATTCATATTTTTCTTGGAGGCCTTTGATGTAGGCTGTTCGACTTTGTTGACTTGTTCTGGCTGTATGTTTTGGTCTTCTTTGTCACCAAAGAAAGATTCCAAAGTCTGAGTTTGAGTCTGAGTTCATTTTCACTGCCTGTTCATGTTCCCAGCCAACTACTTGACCCTTGAGTTTTTTGTCGGGGTATGACTGCTTGTAGAGTATAGAGTATTTGGCCCAAGCTTGAGGGGCTGTGCTGCTGTTTTCAGAGCTACTTCTACACAGCAAGCTCTTCCACACCAGTGCTCCTTCTCCCCCAAGAACCACCACCCAGGATTGGGGCCCAGATCCAGGCAGGGCAAAGTAGGCTTCGCACTCCTGCTCTAATCTGCCACTTAATTCCTCCCACCAAGTGGGCCTGGGGCCAGAAGCAATTGCAGCTGTAGCTCTGGAAGTAGCCTCAGAGCTGCACCACCTCCACTGCCCCCGGGGCAGTGGCCAACCACAAACTCCTTTCACTCTGTCCCAGCAGCTTTTCCCACTAACCTTCTCTGTTGTCTTTGGCATTTGTGGGTTGAGAAGTCTGGTAACTGCCACAGCTCAGTGATTCAGGGCACTAAGGCCTGTTCCGCCCGGCTCCCAGTCTGGTTGGTCCTGGCATGGCCCACTCTGGGCTCTGCTCTGTCCCGCTCCCAGCTCCATGCAATAGACCCTTTCCAGAGACCATCCAGGCTGTACTGGGCTGGAGTCCTGTTTCCCTTTGCTATTTTGTGGGTTCTGCAGGTCTAGAATTTTTTCAGAGCTATTTTTATAGGTGTTAGGAGGGACCTGAGGGAGAATTTAAGCAAGTCCCTGCTTTCTAGCCACCATCTTGGCTCCACCCCACCTCACATTTTTCTATTTGTATCCCCAACACTTAGCACAATGTTTGGCACATAGTAGGTGCTTAATAATTGCATTAATTCATTCCAGACTTGAGGATTAACCAGCACAAAGATATGGAGGTAGGAGATTGAATGTTAACTGTAAATGACATCAAATGTAAGCAGGTTTAACAGGATTAAAGAGAGTGCAAAGGGTAGTAACATAAGTTTATAAAGGTAAATAGAGGCTGTGAAGAGTTTTAAAAGCCAGAGAGATTTGTATTTGTTCCTAGAGGCAACAGGAAACCACTGTGGGTTATTGAATATGAGAAGTAAAACAATCAGACCCAAACTTGAGGTAAATCACCTCAGGGAGCATGTGGATTGGAGACAGATCATAGATTTAGAGCTGAAAGGAACAAAATAAGCCATGGAGTCCCATTTTATAGATGAAGAAATTAGGTCACATTTCCTTACTGTCACACAGCCAGAAATTATCAGGAAGGCTTACCTCAGATCTTCAAGATTCCAAGAATAGAAATTTATCCACTACAGAATTCTGAATCTTCCTCAGGTAATGAGACAAGGAGACTGATTAGTTGCCATTTTTGAGATTCCACTTAAGAGGTAATAAAGATCCAAACTAGGGCAGTAGTCATTTGACTAAGGAAGAAAATGTTGCAACTAATTGGATATGTGAGGTGAGAAAGAATGAAGAGTAGAGGATTAAACCATGATTGTGAACTTACAATCGCATACCCAATGTACACCTATTTTTTTTCCCTGTTAGATCAGCCAATCAATAAGCATTTATTACAAACTATGTGCTGGGCATTGTGCCAAACAGTAGGGTTGTAAAGAAAGGTGAAAAATATGGTCCCTGCCTTCAAGGAGCTCACATTATAATGAGGGTACCAACTTGCTAATAATTACACATATGCAAGAAATATGGAATATAAGTAGAAGGTAATCTCATGGAGAAGGAACTAGCTGGGGGCAGGGCAAAGAAAGGCCTCCCAAAAAAGGTGGGATCTGAGCTATATATTGAAGGAAGCTAGGGAAGCCAAGAAGAGTTATCCCCATGGTGAGAAGGGAGATCATTTCAGGAATAGGATGCAAGGAAGGGATTCAAGAGATGGAATGTTATGTGATGAAACAGCAAGAAGTCAGAGTTGATGGTTCATACAGTATTTGGATGATAGTAAAGAACAAAAAGCCTGGAAAGGTAGGAAGAGATCAGGTTGTAAAGGACTTTAAAAACCAGAGAATTTCATACTTTATCCTGAAGCTAGGGAGGCACTACAGTGTATCGATGACATGATCATACTTGAATGCTAGGAGAATCACTTTAGGAACTGAATGGAAGGTGGATTGAAATGAGGAGAGACTTAATATCAATAATTCACTGATGCTGATACTTAACAGACCCAGAGTTGCCATGATGATGAGGTATTGAAGGAGAACTTGAGTTGAGTCTCCTTTTACCCTAAAAATAAACTCAGACATTTTCAAATTGTAGATGAGACATTAATATTAACTAATGTACCAGAGAACTGACCAGAGGCTGATGTAGTGCTAACATTCCAATAGGGGAACAAGTGTTACTTCAAATCTTAATACCTTCAAAGGGTAGTGAGGGAGTTAATTTTTTAAAAAAGTAACAGAGATTCTGGGAGTGAAGTGGTTCTGTGCTGAGGGTGTTAAGAGAGGAAAATAAGGGGGGATAAAAGAAATACACTAGTGTAGAAAAAAGAAAGAAAGAAGTAGAACTTTCTACTTCTCTTAAGTGTGTATGTGAGAAGGAAAATATAGAAACAAGGAGGAAGGAAGAAGCCATCATCAGATGAATCTCATTCATTTATGAAATGGATAAAAGAGGACTAAACACATGTGCTCTCTCTCTCTCATCTGTCATACATACACACACACACACACACACACACACACACACACACAAAGTTTATTGTAGAAATACATCAAACTCAACAGGAAAACAAGAGGGGATGAGGATGACAGAAGTGGGATTGAACAAAAGAAAAATACTAAGGGGAAAAGAGTCACAAGCAAAACAAACTTCTTGATCCTGGTTAAAAAGGGAGAGAACTAGAATTTAAGGGGATATAAAACAAAAAACCATTGGATTGAAGGCCAAGAGTTACAGTAAGTCTCTAGTAAGAAACTCTCCCAAATTTGCATATATTAGAAACAGCTGATGTTTTGGACAGACACTTCCCTTCCGAAAAGTGTTTCTGTCAGCTTCTATGGCAAATATGACCCTCCTTTCTAAACAGGTATCTTGAGAATGATGGTGATTGGGGGAACCTTCCAGTGTCATCCACTCAGCTTGGGTTGATAACTTTATTATTGAGTCATTTCAGTCATGTCTGAATCTTTGTGACTTTATTTGGGATTTTCTTAGCAAAGATATCAGAGTGCTTTGACATTTCCTTCTCTGGCTCATTTTACAGATGAGGAAAATGAGGCAAACAGGGTTAAGTGACTTGCCCAGGGTCACACAGCTAGGAAGTGTCTGAGGCTAGATTTGAACTCAGGAAGATAACTTTTCTTGATTCCAAGCCCACTGTGCCACCTAGTTGCCCTTGATTCTTACTAGCTTGATAAGAATTACATGAGTTAGAATTATACATCATAGGCTCATAGACGTTGAGCTGCAAGGGATTGTAGTGGCTAGCTCCCTTGTTTACAGGATGAGGAACTGAGGTCCACAGTGATGAGGTGATTTGTCAAGGCCACACAGGTTATAAATAATAGAATCACACTTTGAACTCGGGATCTTTGGCTCCAAACCCAAAATTCTCTCCACTGTTCCATTTTGGGTGATAAGGGCAGGGAGGATTGTTCAAACTTTTCTTTAAATTGTTTAATGTTGAGTTTAGAAAAATATAAATTTTAAGATACCATGCTCTTTGAATATGAAGAGTTTGGTTTCCTTGGGTAATAGTCTTCAACTGACGTGAAGTTTTCTATAGGAAATGGAAGCTGATAGATGATCTCTTAAGCTTTCGGCCCCAAACTTCACATATGTTCTGTTGTCATGCTTGTAAAACATATCTAGTTGTAAAAGTACACATGGTGTCACAATGAGAGTTCACACTGCCACAGGGCTTTTCAATTTGAAAACCACTTTCCCCACAAAAACCCTGGAAGGTAAGGAGAGAACTATGGTCTCAATTTAAAAGTGAAGAAAGTAAGATATGGATAGGTTAATTTGCCTATGGTCATACTGCTAGTATCAAATCTGAGGTCTGAATCTAGTTTTCCTGAATCCCAGGCTAACATTCATAACAAAATTTCTCAATATATGAAATTTATTTGAAACTTATATTTCACAAAACATCGGGTGCACATTATGAAGATACCTGTTTTGTGAGTTAGCATAAAAATTTGCCCAGCTTATTGATAAACTCATAGATTAATTGTTTATGTTCAATTAAGTGTTTTGTTTTCACTGGAAAGTATGGCAGAACAGAGAGAGCTCTACCCCTAAAGCCAGAAGATTTGGTTTTGAGTCATTGCTCTGATGCTTACTAGCTGTGGGACTCTAATCACCTCCTGGTGTTGTCCTCCAATGTCTCATCATGGAGGAAAACTGACATTCAGTCTTCAAACACAAGCTCATAGAAGTATTACCATGCTAGAAAGTCACAACAACAAACTAACAATACCAAGAGTCATCGCTACTTGGTTGGACATCATAGTGATGAATTCCTTTGCCATGGAAACCCTTGAAACAAAGAAACATATGAAATGGCTTCCAGGTACCTCATGACCTCCTTCCACTTCCACAATGGAAAAGAAGACAGAGAGTGGTTAGAATGAAAGAGTGCTTAGCACATCTATACTCATTGTTATATTTGCTAGTATCTTAAGTGTGAGATCTTTGTCCAATGACCAACAAATGGGCAAAGTATTAGAAAAGAACGTCATCAATATTGATATTTTCTTGAGAAATGAGGCCAGAAAATACAAGGAAGTAGCGGCTAAGTAGACAGACAGCTCACATATTCTCCATGTAGAGACCCCCCAAAAAAAATTGGAACAGGCAGAATTCATTTTATAAACCTTCAAAGGCAACAAGAAACATAATTTTAAAAAATACCAGGTCATCTCATCTTGCAGGGCTCACATGAGCAGAATTTTTTAAAAATCACCTTGAAGGTAGTGGCAGCTTACATGCTACTATCTATTGCAGAGAATAAAAAGGAGATTCCAAAGAGGACTTGATGAGATCCTGGAGAAGTAAACATTTCTGACATTATTCAGCAAATCCTTCAAGCCAAGACCACATATTTTTTGGTATTTAGTGAGTTCATTGAAAAGATGACTATGGGAAAACAACAAAATTATGTGGGAAAAAGTGGGTTGGAAAATTTAGCTCAGACATGAAAAATGAAATAGGACAAATACTCATAGTCTACTCAGAAACCTCATACCTTTCTATCCAGTCTACCTTCTTCAAGAGAAAGTTGGTAGATGTGGGACAACCCAACTTCATCCAAAACACTGAAAGCTCCTCTACCAGTCACAGGCATTTATATATTTCCATATCTATATCAAGTCCTATGTCTCTGCCTATATCATACAAGAACGGAAATGAAGGATTCATGCCAGAATCAGTTGACTGTGTGCAATCAGAATACTGAGCAATTAAAGTAAAGATCAAAAATGACATTAAATCAGAAGAAAAGATGAAGACACAAAGAAGGCATTGCTTACAGTCGTAACAGTTTCAACCTGACCTCTCCAAATGAATTGTCTGTGCTGGGGGCAGGGTAGGAAAGCTATTAACCTTTACTATTCCCATTTCCTACAAAATTCTATCTGATATAAAGCAGTTATTCAAAGGAGAAGAGAACAGAAAGCACCCTAGCCAACAAACACAGGTTTCCGGTCCAGTTGAAACAGTGGAAAGCAAAGACAACATTGACTGAGAGGACAGACTTACTTCTAAGATGCAAGAGGAGTTTGGTAGAAAATGAGGAGTATCACCTCATGAAACAGGAAAAAGCAATACAAGCCAGCAAAAAGCATGCCATGAGACCCAATTAAGCCATGTTGTTCTAAGAATATTCTTAGATGAAACAAGTAGGAGAAGAAAAAATATACATACACACACAAACATGCGTACACACACACACACACACACACACACACACACACTCACACACACACCTGACATTTTACGCATTTAGATTTGAACACCTCCGTCCCAGGCATCTTTAGGTGAAGTGTAAGAATGCTAATTAAGACCAACCTAATTAGAAATAGAACAAATGCAATCTTATAAACACTGAGAATATTTACATATGTTAGAAACTAGGTGCCATAGTGGACACAGTGTTGGGCTGAGAGTCAGCAAGAGCCAAGTTGGAATCCTTCCTCAGACACTTACTAGCTGGGAAAGACTGGGAAAGTCATTTAACTTTTCTCAGCCTCATTTTTCTCATCTTTAAAATGGGGACGGGGGGGTGGAGCCAAGATGGCAGCTGGAAAGCAGGGACTAGTGTGAGCTCCCCACCAAGTCCCTCCAAAAACCTATGAAAAATGGCTCTGAACCAATTCTAGAACTGCAGAACCAACAAAATAGCAGAGGGAAGCAGGGCTCCAGCCCAGGACAGCCTGGATGGTTGCTGGGTGAGGTCTTTCATGCATGGAGCTAGGAGCAGAGCAGAGCCCAGCGTGGGCCCTGCAGACCACCCAGACCAGGAGCCTGGCGGAGCAGGCCCTAGCACCCTGAATCAGTGAGCTGTGGCAGTTGCCAGACTTCTCAAACCACAAACACCAAAGACAACAGAGAAGAACTGCAGAACCCACAAAATAGCAGAGGGAAACAGGGCTCTAGCCCAGGACAGCCTGGATGGTCTCTGGGTAAGGCCTATCGCGCACGAAGCTGTGGGCAGAGAAGAGTGGAACAGAGCCCACTATGGGTGGTGCGGACCAACCAGACCAGGAGCCGGGCTGAGCGTGCCCTAGTACCCTGAATCAGTGAGCTACAGCAGTTACCAGACTTCTCAACCCACAAACACTAAAGACAACAGAGAAGGTTAGTGGGAAAAGCTGCTGGGGACAGGGGGATAGAGTTCGAGGTTCACCCACCACCCCAGGGGCAGCAGAGGTGGGGCAGCTACACAACTATAGTTGCAGTTGCTTCTGGCCCAAGGCCCACCTGGTGGGAGGAATTAAGTGGCGGATCACAGCAGGAGTGAAGACCCTGCTGAAGATCTACGTCCAGTCCGGGTAGGGGGTTCTTGGGGAAGGAGGAGTGCTGGTGTGGCAGAGCTGGAGCATCCCCCCAAGCTTGGAACATAGTATTCTTTACTCTACGAGCAGTCATACCCCGACAAAAAACTCAAGGGTCAAGTAAGTTGGCTGGGAACATGGCCAGGCAGCAAAAACACACCCAGATTCAGTCTCAGACTTTGGAATCTTTCTTTGGTGACAAAGAAGACCAAAACATACAGCCAGAAGAAGTCAACAAAGTCAAAGAGCCTACAACAAAAACCTCCAAGAAAAACATGAACTGGTCTCAGGCCATGGAAGAGCTCAAAAAGGCTTTGGAAAAGCAAGTTAGAGAAGCAGAGGAAAAATTGGGAAGAGAAATGAGAAGGATGCAAGAAAACCATGAAAAACCAGTCAATGACTTGCTAAAGGAAACCCAAAAAAATACTGAAAAATACACTGAAGAAAACACCTTAAAAATAGAAGAAATCAAATGGCAAAAGAGCTCCAGAAAGCCAATGAGAAGAAGAATGCCTTGAAAGGCAGAATTAGCCAAATGGAAAAGGAGGTCCAAAAGACCACTGAAGAAAATACTACCTTAAAAATTAGACTGGAGCAAATGGAAGGTAGTGACTTGAGGAGAAATCAGGATATTATAAAAACAGAACCAAAGGAATGAAAAAATGGAAGACAATATGAAATACCTCATTGGAAAAACCCTGACCTGGAAAATAGATCCAGGAGAGAGAATTTAAAAATTATTGGACTACCTGAAAGCCATGATCAAAAAAAGAGCCTAGATTTCATCTTTCAAGAAATTATCAAGGAGAACTGCCCTGATATTCTAGAGCCACAGGGCAAAATAGAAATTGAAAGAATCCACCGATCCCCTCCCCAAATAGATCCCCAAAAGAAATCTCCTAGGAATATTGTCGCCAAATTCCAGAGCTCCCAGATCAAGGAGAAAATACTGTAAGCAGCCAGAAAGAAACAATTTGAGTATTGTGGAAACACAATCAGAATAACACAAGATCTAGCAGATTCTACATTAAGAGATCAATGGGCTTGGAATACGATATTCTGGAGGTCAATGGAGCTAGGATTAAAACCAAGAATCACCTACCCAGCAAAACTGAATATCATGCTCCAAGGCAAAATATGGATTTTCAATAAAATAGAGGACTTTCAAGCTTTCTCAGTGAAAAGACCAGAGCTGCATAGAAAATTTGACTTTCAAACCCAAGAATCAAGAGAAGCATGAAAAGGTAATCAAGAAAAAGAACAAGAAAAAGAAATTGCAAGGGACTTACTAAAGTTGAACTGTTTTGTTTACATCCCTACATGGAAAGATGATGTGTATGATTCATGAGACCTCAGTATTACGGCAGCTGAAGGGAATATGCATATATATGTATATGTTTATATATATATATGTATATGTGAGTATGTATGTATGTATATATGTATGTGTGTGTGTATGTGTATATGTATATATATATATATATATATATAGAGAGAGAGAGAGAGAGAGAGAGAGAGGGAGAGAGAGAGAGAGAGAGGGAGAGAGAGAGAGAGAGAGAGAGAGAGAGAGAGAGAGAGAGAGAGAGAGAGAGAGAGGGCACAGGGTGAGTTGAAGATGAAGGGAAGATATCTAAAAGAAGTAAAATCAAATTAAGGGATGAGAGAGGAATATATTGAGAGAGGGAGAAAGGGAGAGATAGAATGGGGTAAATTATCTCGCATAAAAGTGGCAAGAAAAAGCAGTTCTGTAGGAAGAGAAGAGAAGGCAGGTGAGGAGGAATGAGTGAATCTTGCTCTCATCAGATTTGACCTGAGGAGGGAATACCATACATACTCAATTGGGTATCTTACCCCACAGGAGAGAAGGAGGAAGAAGATAAAAAAGGGGGCATGATAGAAGGGAGGGCAGATGGGGGTGGAGGTAATCAAAAACAAACACTTTCAAAAAGGGACAGGGTCAAGGGAGAAAATTCAATAAAGGGGGATAGGTTAGGAAGGAGCAAAATATAGTTAGTCTTTCACAACATGAGTATTGTGGAAGGGTTATACATAATGATATGCATGTGACCTATGTTGAATTGCTTGACTTCTTAGGGAGGGTGGGTGGGAAGGGAAGAGGGGAGAGAATTTGGAACTCAAAGTTTGAAAAACAGATGTTCAAAAACAAAAAAAAAAGTTTTTGCATGCAACTAGAAAATAAGATACACAGGCAATGGGGCATAGAAATTTATCTTGCCCTACAAGAAAGGAAGGGAAAAGGGGATGGGAAGGGAGTGGGGTGACAGAAGGGAGGGCTGACTGGGGAACAGGGCAACCAGAATATATGCCATCTAGGAGTGGGGGGGAGGGTAGAAATGGGGAGAAAATTTGTAATTCAAACTCTTCTGAAAATCAATGCTGAAAACTAAAAATATTAAATTAAAAAATAAAATAAAATAAAATGGGGATAATTTTGTCTCCTTCACAAAGATGCTGAAAACAAGAAATGTGCAAATGTCCGTAAGATATTTATAAAACTTTAATGTTAACTCATTGCTGTTATTATTTTTGCTTCCTCCAAAAAAGAAAAGATAATGAAAAAGAAGTCAGTAATGATCAACTCCTAAACCCATTTTCTTGTCTTTCAAAATCACAGAAAGTTATAATCAGAAGGGAACTCAGAAGCCATTTCATCTGAACTATGACAAACAAAAATCCCTCTACAACATACATTATCTAACAAATGTTTATTCAGCCTGTGTTTTAAGATCTAGAATGAAGGGACTGGGCCATCACCAGTCATCTTGACCCATCTGGCTCCTGGCCTCTGATGACTCTGGAGAAGAGATTAAGGCTGATGACTGTGCAAAGCTCTGCCTCACTTAAATCCAATTCATGTGCAAGTCAAGACATCACCCTACCAATGTCATTGGTCCTCTTCCAGAATGAAGGATGAACCACACAGTGAAGGGGAATACACAACCCTCCCCAAGGCAAACCATTCCATCGTTAGATAGCTAAGTGTTGGGAAGGTTTATTGTTATTATTGTCATTGTTATTGATGTGAATATTGTGGTTATTGCAATTATTATTTCATGGCAAGCCTAATCGGTCTCTCCAATTTCCACGTATCGCTTCTAGCTCTGTCTCTGGAGTCAAGATGAGTAAATCTCATCCTTCTTGTAGCAACAGGTATTTATGGATGTTCTACTCAAGGCAACAGCCCTTAAAAGAGTTAAAGAAGCCATTATTATAGACTCAGTCTAAATTTGGCTTAGTCCAGCATGTTCAAGGATTGTAGGTTGTTGGGGGGGGCCGGGAAAGGACTATATGGGGGGGGAAATTCAACAGGAGCTCATGAACCATAAAATCTAATTTGAACTATTCAAATGATTGAAGTTTAAAATATATATATATACATATCTAATATAGTGTATACATATATATGTATGTATATATGTGTGTGTGTGTATGTGTGTGTGTACATGTATATATATAGGAATAAAAAGATATAAAACACCATTCCCTTTCTACAGTTAGGAACTAAAGGAAATGTCTCACAGGCACTTTAAGGTCAAGAAAATATATCTTAAAACTTTCTCTGCCTGCAGGTCAATCCTTTTGTAACTCAAAACACTAGGCATGCCGGGTGGGACTGAACTAATGGGCTCTGAAAAAAATATATGTGGCCACTACGGCTCAACAGCTTCGATAGTGGCAGAATTCCATCTAAGCCCCCAGTACAACTATCCTTCCACAGAGACTCCCTCTCTCCTACCACGACTATGTCTTCACTTCTCAAGGTTAAATATTCCCAGTTCCTTCAATTCAACCTGTTCTCTTTCTTCTGATAGTAAACTATCCTGACTTATACTCCCTACTTTTTAATGGGGGTATTCCAAGCCTCTGGGATGTGGAAAGGAAAAATATAGTAACCAAAATTGGGGAAATGGGCTCACAAATACAAAACTTTTTACTATTCTAAATAGTACAAAAAATAGTGCTAACACAAAGGTAAGGAAAGGTAAAGTATAACCCTAGCTATAGCAACTAGTCAACTCCCCACAGAACAATCTCTCATCATTGCTCTAACCAAATAATCACTCACCCTTTAATGAAGAAGAGACAGAGGAAGGAAAGTTATATGGTCCAAGGTGTCTGAGAGAAAATAAAGGGAATTAGATAAAGGGAGTTAATACTGTGAGATCTGATATACTAACATTCTGAAATAAAAGGAATACAGCACAGCATGAAGATTAGCAGAAAATTTAGGTATAAGTCCAGACCCACTCAGAATAATCATCAGTGAGCCTGAATTGTTGTTTTTTAAAGAGTAAATAATCTACTAAAGGGCATAATCCAATGCATAAATACTATGGAAAGAAGATGAGTGACTCAAAAATCCATGATAAAAAGGGAAGCAAAGGAATAAATTCTATGGGACCCTCAGAAACAATTAGAGAATAGCAAGAAACAACATAATAGTATTAAATAGAAACCAAAAAATATGAGTTTGTTTCTTTCATAGAGAAGATTCCTATGCCTTCCTCAAGAAATCTTTGGGGAAAATTTTCTAGTTCTAGAGTCAGAGGACCTGGGTTCAAATCCTGACATTGGTGCTTATTATCTTTATTATCTTGGACAATTTATTTTCCATTTCTGGGCCTCATTTTCCTCATGTAAAGACAGGGGAATTTGGCTAGAAGGCCCCTAAAGTTGCTACCAGTGATGAATCTATGATCGTATTGAATATGGATAGAATGGAAATCAGAGCATGTCAAAAAGAAAGAAAACAGGCAACCAAGGCAGTACACAATTTAGAACTTTTGATGAAAAATCTCAGCAAATAATAGATGCTGTGAAGGAAAAAATACAAGATTCATTATTCAGGGTTACAGGTGTGGAGGAAAACTTGACAGAACAGAATGAAAAGGATGCAATATTAGAAGAATATATTAGTTTTCTATACTGTGGCATTCTGCAAGCCAAGGTGACTGACCTTAAAAAATAAAGAGTGTACAAAAGCAATCTAAGGATCATAGATCTCACATAAAATCAAGTGACTTTTAAAACCTCAATACTATACTTTAGAAATAAGGGAAGAAAATGGCCTTGAAATATTGTGGGGTGGGGGGGGGGAGAGGAGAAGGTAAAAAAAAACTGATGAACTGATGGATAGATTCTAGAGAATGCTGCTGAGGAAAACCCAAGTTTAACTCACCAAGAAATGGAGTGGTCAAACTTCAAGACTGACATTAAACAATAAATGCTGCAAGCAGTCTTCAGGAAAAGATAATTTCAATATCCTGACTACTGTCTGATAAAACCCAAGCCAAATGTTTGCATTTAGTTCTCCTAGTTCAATTTCCAGAGCCCTTTACCAGTGTCCCACACTGACAAATATAAAACGATCTGGGGAAAATTTTCCACTTAGGATTATGTGACCCACAGCTCCTCTCTGATATGGTAGTTTCTAATCTCCTGTAGCTTTATAATATAATATGCATTTATTTCTGCCAAGAACGAGGTTGTCTTCCATGACATTTGTAATATGAGAACTGCAGTTTATGTTGAACTTAGCCATAATTCCATTTTCTTTCACATTCCTTTCTCTATTCAAAGTAGATGAAAAATATAGAAACTTTAGTGGGAACAATATAAGAAGGTAGAGGAGATCCAGGTACCTTAACCCAAGGAATTGTGATTGTGTGCCAATCAAAGAAAGCCAGCATGCAGATGGCTTATTTGATAATCCATCAAAAAACTCTTTTGGGAAAGAACTTCTCAATGTAGACAGCTTGAGCCAATTTTAAAAAGAAGCATAATCTTTGGAATAACACAACTCTATGAGGAAATATAAGGGGATTCCAAAGACGGAAAAGAAGAAGAACCTTGTAAATGAGTTTATGGTCATGTATATTAAACTGGATATATTTCAGTGCCATAAATCAAAGAAAAACTGGCAAAAGCAAATAGTCAGTTAACTTCCACAGCATGAAGCCTAGGAAAAGAAAATAGAAGGAATTCCAATAATGTGTCTTTAGAGAAAATTCAGAGAACTCAGAAAACTCTAAGAATTTAGCCTTTAAGTACTGTCCCTAATGAAATGAAAAGAGAATCCAGCATTGGCACAAATCAGATGGACACATTCATATAAGCAAAGAAAGGCAAGAATTGGGTTTATAATCATTACTACTAAAAGATGGTGACCACGGTATAAGTAAAAATAAAGAACTGAATTGGTTTATGGGAGAAAATTCTAATTTGGCCATACTGATCAAAACAATGGGCCTAAATTTAATTATAAGACCTCAGCTTACCAATACACTTCAAATGATGATGTAAGTTATTTTCCTTGAGATTTACTAGTATAATGGCAAAAAAAGTACAGTCCATCTCAAATTCACAATTCACTTATTTATAGTGAACTGTATATGTGGTTTCCAGTCACGACATCCTCCCCTACTGAACAGACATTCATTGATTAACTACACTCACAGAACTATAGAATCTAAGAGTTGGAAATGATCTTGGATACCATCTAGCCCAGTCCACACTCAAATGAGAATCCTGTCCATAACAAACCCAAAAGTGGACGTCGGTCCTTTGCTTGAAGACTTATATTTGGAGGTGGGAGAGAGAGAAACCACTACCTTCTTCAGGCAGCACATTCTTCTTTTGGACAGCTGTGATTCTTAAAAAGTCTTTCTTTACATCGAGGACAAAGAGAAAATGTCTGCTGCTTCTATAAGAACACTGTCAAAGGACCAGTATTTCCCAGGGTTATCCACTCTTCCCCTGGCCTAATTGAGACTAGGCCATAAAAGTTGACAAAGCCAGGAATCTGTCAGCCTGGGGGTTGGGGCAAGGCTAAAACTAGGCCCTCCTTGGCAACTTCCTTGTGGCCTCTAGCTGTACTGGTGTGGCTTCTTGGTCACCTAGGAGATGAAAGGTCCCATCTATTTGGTGTCAGACCCTGCCAGTTTAGTGGATTCCCATCACCATAACCTAACCTACTGAAGAAACATTTTCATGTGGCGATGAGAGAGGTTCTTTATATAGAAGCTAAGTGTTTCCTTCCTAAATGGATCCTTTTCGCATATCCTTGCTATATTAAAACTGAGTAAACCTCCTTTTATTCAATGACATATGAATGCCTCATTTCATCCAAATATTGAACCTGAGCTATCAGATTCCTGGGGCTCACCCCTAATATAAGCCTTTAATACAGAATAGCTATTATGTCCCCCTCCTTCCTCTCCCCATCCTCCATTTCTCCAGAGTAAATATCCCCAAACTTTGCACGCCAAAATCTAGATCAAACTCAAATAGAAATTTGGGTCAAGAAACTATGCATAAGGATCACTTCTGGCTGCATACTGACACAGAAAAACACATATTAACATTATCTACATCCTATCTTAATTTTATTTATTTTGTTAAATATTTCCAAATTACATTTTAATCTACTTTGACTTCACTAGGGAATATTGAGTGCTTCTGGCCATCCATGGGCCACATATTTGAGACTTCTGATCTGGAGAACCTTCATCAGTATCCTACTTAACTTGCTTTCTGACATAAATATATATATATATATATATATATATATATATGTATGTATGTATATGTACACAAATATATACATAATATACACATATACTCATACATTACAAACACACATACACATGCAAACACACACGCACACACTCACATGCACACACACGCATACACACACACACACTCCAGACTCAGCTCAAGTTCTAGGGTACCTTGTTAGCTATGTGATGTTAGACAATGACCCTTCTCTGGGCCTCATTTTCCTCATTCATAAAATGGGAAAAATAATACCTCTCTCACATATTTGTTCTTAATATCCCATGAGGCAACCTACGCAAAAATGTCTATAAACCTTAAAGTGCTCACAGGGTCAGCTTTTATTATTTGTGCAGTTAAGCTTGTTCTTCTGAACTTTCTTTCCTCTCCTTGTCACCTACACATACCCAAAAATACTGTGATTTTGTCAGCTCAGCTACGGAAATTTCACCAGGAGCAAGTCTCTGCCTTAGTAGATAAGTCCTAGGGACTGATCTGAAACCCAAGAAGCTCAAATGATTTGTCCAATGTCTCCAGTATGTGTCATAGACCAGATTTAAAGCCAAGACTTTCTGAAGCCAAGCCGAGCACCTAGGTGCTACAGATTCTGCCTTTTACACCTACTACTGATGCAAATACAATCACCTGATATCATGGACATAGACCTGACCCTGGAGAGCACCATACAAACATGGAGGAGATGTGGGGTCATGTAGCCCAACATTCAGAGCCTATTATAGTTTGCCTGCTACTACTCTGCTTACTCAAGCTATGCTGCCTTTCAGAGAGAGACAGCAGCCAGCAAGAGCTAATGACCCTATGGAAGGTTCTGTCATAAGTATTGCTGTATTGGTTGGATTTGGGGTTGCATCCTCTAGAATTGGCTGGGAAGAAGAACCATACTGATATGTTTGGAGCTTTTCTGTTAAGAGTGGACGTAGCTGTCTCATAGTGGTAGGATTCACACATGTGGTACATGAAATTTTTTGTTTTTTATTTTTTTCTAATATTTAAAATACAGAATTTTTGCAGGTATGCCCTGGGAAATGACTTCAATTGAAATGTAGCAGGGATAGGATGAGTTAGAGTTTCTTTAGTGAATGGGCACATTGTGAATGTGATCTGATTATATAAATCTATGTAAACCCTTAAATTAGTGAAAATGTCTTGCCTCTCACAAAAGGTCTAGAATTATGAGGAAGAGAGGTAGCCAGTTCTTTGAGAGTCAAAGACACCTTGGTGGTTATGCTTGCGCGCTCTCTGTAGATGGTGAGCACAACTGATTTACAGATTGCTGAATGATTAGCTCTAAGTAGTACTATGAGGAGCCCTCTAGCTATAACATACACTTTAATCCTCATCACAGGTATGAATGAACACATGCACAAAGAAAGACAAAAGCCTTTGATCCAGCAGCATAGACCCCCTGTGTCCCTAACACCAATGGCCCAGGACTGACACTCTTTGTCCCCATTTTTCACACTCTTATCTTACTCTCCACCCCAACCACATCTCCCTTCTGCTCACTCCATCACCCAGATACACAGTGACAAAGGATTTCTATTAACAGGATGCTAGGCAAGAAGCCTATGACTAGAGTCTCTGAGAAGTAGAAACTGAATGCCCTGGGCCAGGCTGGTGGGAGGGTGGAGATAGAACAAAGATAACTAGACCAGGATTCATAAAATGACAGCTGGGAGAAAGTAGAGCAAGAATACACTCTGAATTTAACAAATCAACAAACATTTCTAAAGAAGCTCCTGTGTCCAGTGGGAGGGGAAGAGCCCAATAACATGATCGTTTGTCCTTCATACTTGAAGAGGGCCAATGACGTCATGATGTTGGGGTCAAGGTATGATGCAGGAGTGGGGAACCTGCAGCCTCAAGGCCACACGTGGCCCTCTAGATCCTCAAGTATGGCTCTTCGACTGAATTTAATCTTCATATCCAATCCCCATAATAAAAGGGTCCTTCATAAAAGGATCTAAGTCCCCAAGGACCTAGAAGGCTGCATGTGGCCTCAAGGCCACAGGTTCCTCACCCCTTGTACAGTGTATTCAACTGTGGCTGATCAGACCAATATGAGCTCAGAAGGCTCCACCACAGGTCAGGCACCAATAGTTTGTTTAAACATCTTGGATGGAGATGTCTCTAGATTTATGCATCTCATGTGTTCTTTGTGCTATAGCTCTATGAGCACAGCACCTTCTTTGATGTGGGCGTTGGACGATCCTGTGCCAGTGTCTCCCATGTCTCACAACTGGATACTAAAGTTCTTCGGAGAGACCTTGAGAATATCTTTGTATCGCTTCTTCTGACCTCTATGTGACCACTTTGCCTCGTAAGGGTTCACCATAAAACCATCTTTTAGTGGCCGGCCCATTAGAGTTGTACTTCTGAAGTACAGTTTGAATGCTTGGAAGTTCAGTTCTAGAAAGGACCTCAGTGTCTGGTACCTTATCTTTCCAGGTGATCTTCAGAATCTTCCTAAAAAAATTCAAATGGAAGGGGATCATATCACTTGTAGACTGTCCAGATTTCATTGGCATACAAGTCAGTATAATGTCTCTGTAAACCTCCAGTGCACAGTCTAATATATAGTCTAATACTTCTTCTCTCCCATACTTTCTTTTAGATCCTGCAAACACTGAGCTAACTCTGGCAATGGGCAGGTCAACCTCATCATCTTTGTAAACATTATCTCATTTTATCTTTACAACCACCCTGGGTGGTAGGTGCTATTATTTTCATTCCTATGTTGCAGATAAGGAAACTGAGTTTTTAAGTTTTTCTCCAGGACCACAGAGCTACTAAGCTTCAAAGGCAATATTTGAACTCAGGGCTTCCTGACTCCAGATCAAGAGCTCTATCTACTGTGTCACTACCTCCCTCCATAGATACGATATTATTCCTACCTTCATGAAGTTTACAGGCTAGGGCAGGGGGCATAAGATACCAACACAAATAACTGTATAAAGTTATAGGACTGCAGAAGAGTTTCTAAAAGTATTTTTGATACAAAGTTCAAGGCAGAAAACATCATTGTTGAAATGATAACATGGAAGGCTTACTGCGGCATGTGGCATGTAAGCAGCTCCTGGGAAAACTGGAACAGAGGTAGGGGAAGAAAAGATTTATGTTTGAGGTGGTGCTCTGACATAATTATGAATAGGGAAATAGAGTCAGTCTGTGATGGAAAAGCTTTCTGGGCAAAGTTGAACTGTGCCATGGTAGCAACAGCACTAGAACACCCAGGTCAGAGAACCCAGCTTCACATCTTGCCACTACTTCTTACCCCCTGGTGCTCTTGATCAAGTGAATCTTCCTGTCCTGGGTGTTTTTTTTTCCTCATATGCAAAATGAAGGTGTTGGACTGTATAATCTCCAGATCCCTTCAGGTTCTAAACATCAAGATGGCAGGTCCTGGAACAAGCCTACGATGCAAGGATCCTTACAAAAGTTCTTAGATTTCCAGTAGCCAGGTTGTACCATCAGGAACTCAAAAAGCCCCAAATTTGTTTTGATCCCAAGGATTGTGTTTTAAGCAAGGTAGTTTTGGACTTGGAGTCAGAAAGACTGGAGTCCAAATACTATTTCTTACTCTTACCAGCTATGAGACCCTGGACAAGGAAGTCAAACTCTTTCCACCTCATTTTCCTCATCTGTAAAATGGGGATAATTTTACCTATACCACAAGTAGTTTGAGGAGCAAATGAGATAACACATGCAAAATGCTTGGCAAACCTTAAATCATTGTATAAACATTAACTATTGTTATGATGCAATTTCATCAGAGGTTAAAAAAATACCTCCCATGCTTGATGGCTACTGCCTGAGCTCCTGTTAATGGGACAAAGCTGTCTTTTACTATTTTTATTCTCCTGAAATTTTACCATGCCTGCTTCCAAAAGTATTTGAGGAAACCTAGAAGGTGAAATATAATGCATTTTTTTAAAGAGTGCAATTGGAGCGGGGAGGAGCGGGAAACAGCTCTTAAGGGAAAGGAAAACTTAGAGATATGTTTTGAGGCACTAGAGATGGCTAATTGCTACAATTGGGCACTGAATTGACTCTCAATTTCTTGGCAGCTATTCAGAAATGTAGTATATTGAGTCAGAATCTTTATTGTCTAATGCCAGGTGAGCTCGACTTTTGAAACTTTCCACCAAACCGAAAAGTCTTCACATAAAAACCTAACAGAAGAAACAACTCAAGATGGAGCAATAGGAAGAAGCTGTGCAGCTCAGCTCTCCTGGCCACTACATGACTCAGTCCCTGGGTGCAGGAACCACCCTCTGTTACTCCAACATTGATCCTTAGAGGAAGGGCAACCTAAGACTCAGTCCCCAGGGTGAAAAAAGGAGCCTCAACATGGTCACTCTGATCACGCCAAGGAGGAAGAAACCTGAGACTCAATGCTGAAAAAGTCCTCAGTGAGTTCTAATTTCAATCCTGGTGGGGGGGGGGAGGGGAACTGAATCTTGGGAGTCAATTCCCAGGGCATGGGTGTCACTGCTCTAATTTGGAAAGAGTATTAACAACTTAGCAAAATAGTTACAAAACCTTACCCAAGTAAAAGACTACCTAAAAATAAGAGTGGGCCAAAGAAAAGTTAAATCCATGAGACAAGAAATATTAAAACAAAATCAAAAGGTAAAAAAAATACAAAATGTAAGGTATCATATCAAGAACAAGTGAACTAGAAAAGAGATAGACAATAAACAGAATTTAAGCAACTCAATCTCAGAAAAAAAGAAATTAAAAAAACTATTAATTATCTCCCAAAGAAAATAAAAACCCCAGGAACCGATGGATTTACAAGTAAATGCTTTCAAATATTTAAAGAATAATTAATTCCAATGTTTGGAAAAATAGCAATAGGGGAGGATCCTATCAAATTCTCTTTTTTTATGTCACAAAGGATCTCAATTTTTAACCAGAGATAATAAAAACAGAGAAAGAAAACTATGGAACAATATTCCTAATGGACTTTGATGCAAAAGTTTTAAATTAAAAGTTAGCAATGAATCTATAGTATTCATGTATTACAAAGATTATACACCATAACCAGTCTGAATTTATACAAGGAGTGCAGGGCTTGTTCAGCATTAGGAAAATTATATGCATGATTGGCTACATTAATAACAAGAACAAAAATCATATAATTATTTCCAATCTAATGCAATCCAATATAATTTAATAAACATTTACTGAGTGCCTCCTATGTGACAGGCACTGGGCTAAGTGCTGAGAATAGAAAAAGAAAAAAAAGTCCCTGATTTCAAGGAACTTACAGTCTAAGGGGGATAAACACAAAAGGAAGCTGAAAAAGAGGTGAGGAGGGATGGTGCCAGAAGCTACAAGGCAGAAGTATGAATATGACGATAGAGTCAAAACCAAGTAAAACTGCTGCAGCACGTGAAGAGATGGCTGCGATTCTGAGCCCACTATCAAAGGAGACTGTGGAGGGATGTTTTTGCTCCACCCTCCAATTCTCCAGTCAGAGAGGCACAAACAACTAGCAATACTGCTGAGGTGGGAGAACCAAAGCTGATGCAGCAAAAGACAGAGCCAAAGCTTCTGACAACATATAGCACCCATTTCTGGTTTTTATTTTTTTAAGTACATTAAAAACATAGAAATAAATGGATCTTTCCTTAACTCAGTAAATAGTGTAAAGAGCTTCTATCATATATAATAAATCAGCATACTTTTTGGTAAGTAAAAAAAAATAGAGGAAGACAAATGATGTCTATCATCACCACTTCCATAGTGCTAGTAATGTTAGTTGTAAAAATGAAATAAGAAAATGAAATTGCTAGAATAAGGAGAGGCAAAGAAGTTGCAAACTTTTTGTTTTTATGGATGATACGATAGTGTACTTAGAAAATCCTAAAATTCACTGAAAATCAACAGAAATAATAACTTCAGAAAAAGGCAGAACACAAAATAAATTCACAAAAATAGTCATTAGCATTTCTGTGTATTACCAACAAAATCGTGCAGGAAAGGCCAGCAAGAGAAATTCCATTAAAAACAAGTACAGAACATATATAATAGGCGTCTGCCTACCAAGATGCACAGAGCAACTTAGATGAAAACAACTACAAAACTCTTTGTATAGAAATAAAGACAAAACTAAGTAATTGAAAACAATTGGTTGCTCATAGTATGCCAACCAATATAATAAATATAATAATGTCACTTAATTTACTTATTCATTTTCATAATAATCAAATAACTAAAAGATTATAGTAGATGTGTCAAACTTGGTACCCACAGCTGCATGAGGTCTTCAAAATCCCCCCATTGGCCAGAACCACATTAAAATGTAATCATAAAATGTTTGATAATTGTAATAGTAATTAAGGTGGGACTTTTTACTGTTCTTCTCTTAAGTGACTTTAATGATCCTGGCCTTTGTTCGAATGAGGCAGATAAAGTGGGATCTTTTTGTCTTGGAGTATTTCTCTGTACTGAGACAATTGGGAGTGATTGTTTCATATATGATGTGATACTGGGAATGGAGAACTTTCCCACACCCAGCCTAGGTGAGGTCAGAGCCCTCAGGGCTCCAAACAGGATATAATTGTGGAGAGATTGGTATTTGACTTTTAGGGCACCCTCATGGAAGGAGTGTTGAGACTTTGGGCAAGCTGCAACTGCCCCCCAGCTTTGCAATCCAGATGTTGGTTCTCCTCTGGTAACTATGAATTGTGATTTGAATCTGACAAGGTCTATCTGTTGATGTTTGTAATTTCTGTTTGTATTTTCCTTGAAGTTCAGGGGGCTGATCTTTTCCCCCTGAACTGTGAATGATATTTGTATGCTTGATTAAACTGAGATTGTTAACCCCGTAAAGTTACTTTCCTTAGTAAAGTAGATCAAACAACCTTTGTTGGCAGCCTTCTGTGTGCTGGGTATTGGCAGGTCTTACACCCCCACAGCAGGTGCTAGCAGATTGTTGCTACAATAATATAAATAAAAATAAAATGCAAACATAAATAATGTTAATGTGTGGTTTTCCAAGTCACTCTGCAGCCCACAGGAATCTCTTTTTACTTGAGTTTGCTTTAGAGAACTACAAAAATAATAATTAAATCAATCAAAAGTATACAAGTTCATAAGTAATGCTTTATTCAGTCATTCATCTTGAGAAACAAAAGGTTAAGAATCTCAAGAGAAATAAAGAAAAAGGAGAGGATTCTGGGAAGATGGTGTAGTAGGTTGGAAAATTCCAGACTCTCCAAATTTCTCCCACACAAAAGACAAGAAACTGATTCAATTATGTAAGGATAAGTGGTCAAAAGTTCTTGAGGTAATAAAGCTATTTATAGCCATATCTTTTTTAAATGTTCCAAATCGCTTATAATTAGAGAAATTTAAATTAAAACAACTCTGTGTTTCCACCTTTCACTAACCATAGCGGCAAAGATAACAAAATAAAAATGACTGATGTTGGAGGGGTTGTAGGTCTACTGATTTCCAGTTGATAGAGATGTGAACTGGTCATGCCATTCTGAATAGAAATTTGGAACTTTACACCAAAAGTCAATAAACTGTGCATGCCCCTTTACCCAATAATACCAGTACTAGTTCTAAACCCTAAAGTGATTAAAAAAATGAAAATGTTTAACATGCACAAAAATATTTATAGCAACTCCATAGTGTCAAAAAATAGAAACTAAGGGAATTCCTGTCTTGTGACTTATGAATGCAATAGAAAACAATTATGATGTAAGAAATGAAGAAAGTATTTTTTTTTGCATTTGCTATATGGAGTTGAAAACTCAAAGTTGTTTAGTTTAGTCACCAGCTTTTAAAAACGTGGTTATTATTCTTTCAAATCACTGAGGAAATGATTTGTATCTTGTTTAGAGAAAAATGTAGGGGGGCGGGGTTCCTATTGATTTTTATTTATAAAAACAACAGCACTTAATCATTCTGGGATGCTGAAGTATACTTACACACAGACCTAGAACCACAATATGAATTCCCCAATGAGATGGTTTAGGATGTGTATTTCTTTTTTTTTTAATATCAAAGAGATGTTTAATAAACTTCAATAAAATAAGCACCTTTAGAAAGCTCATAGGATAGATGTCAATGATGGATAAGCTCTTCCCACCAATCCAATCACTCATACCACCCTTCCCCCAAAATCAAACATGGGGAAAAAAAAGGAAATCCTTCAAAGTTTGGATTTCAGCAAAGGCCCTTTTACCAATAGCAAGAACACAATTTCTTATGTGGCCTAACAGGAAAGTAAAACACAGAAGCACAAAAATTCCACAAAATTTCAATATTTAAGAGACTTGGTACATATTCAAAGTCAAAATAACTCCAACTCCAAATTTATAGCTATGCATATTGTTTTAAAGCAACTTAATATAATTTTTATTTTTATTTACACTTTCAAAGGTTCTTCAGGTGAGGTATGTAAACATTGTCTAATGAATTTTTTTCAGTGTTTCAGACCAACAATTCGCAGCATACATTTAATTGTCATCCATTAAAGACACAGTATTTTCCTATCCCCACTAACATAAAGGAAATACAGACCCAAGAGATATTATCAAATCCTTAAGAGCACCAGCTTGCAATAAATTTCTCAGCACTGCTCTTTACTAAAGGTGAAAGGAGAGAGCTTTCACATTGGCCAGGATTATGCACAAAGTACCAGAAAATGGGAAGGACCCTCTGGAAATACAGTCTTAGGATGTGTATTTCTAAGGGAGATCATGACTTGAACTACTTCATCAAGCCCTGTGGTTATTAAGGGGCTGCTTCCTCTTGAGAGAAAGTAATAGTGTGTCTAGTGGAACAAATGCTGGACCAAGCCCCAGGTGAAGCCTGGATCCAAATCCTTCCTCCGATATGCCCATGAACATGTAATTTAACCTCTCTGAGGCTTGGTTTCTTCACTCCTAAAAGAGGAATAATAATTCCTGAGAACCTTATTCACAGGCTTGTAGGGAGATCCAAGTGAGAGGTGTCCCAAAATTCTTAGTGCCATTTTTAACTGTAATAGTGTAAAATAGTGCTAAGATTTTTGTAATACCTCATACATGTAAAGTGCCTTGCAAACTTTAGAGCAACATAAACATTAACTGTTATCATTAAATGGGCCAGTTGTTTGTTTGGGTTTTTCCCATTACCAAGTCTATTGTTTGTTCTGATGATTGGTAACAGTATTGTCATTATTCATACTACTTTTCTTTAGAGCAGTTGCTATGCAAGTCTCATTCTTAGGCTCCCATGGGTGAGGTGGGACAAAGACTTGGAAAGATTGGACAGATCCTTCTGAAGGAGGCAGCTAGGTGGCAGTACAGTGGATAGAGTACTGGGCCTGGAGTCAGGAAGATGTATATTCCTGAGTTCAAATCTAGCCTCAGACACTTAGTAGCTGCGTGACCTGTGGAAGTCATTTAACCCTGTTTGCCTCAGTTTTGTCCTATATAAAATGATCTGAAGAAGGAAATGGCAAACCATTCCAGTATCTCTGCCAAGAAAACCCCAAATGGGGTCATGAAGAGTCAAACATGTTTGCACAAGATTGAAGATACTCTATATGTTTCCTTGACAATCTTCTTCTCCTCCTGCCAACACACATGAATATATACCCAAATCAGTTCCCAACCAGAATTCATCGAGGGTTGGCACCAAGTCTGAGGAGAGCAGTAAATGACGAACACAATCCCATTACCTTACTCCTCCAAAGGTGTTAAATCACCTTCACTGGCAGCTTCATCCGGGGAGCATCTTTTCTGCTAGATGACTCTCATTACATAGGCTTCAGAGAATCACAGAATCTCAGTATTAGAGGGGACTTCAGAGGTTAGCTAGTTGACTAACAAGAAGCCTCTCTACAATGCATCCAATATCTGATTACTCAGACTGTACTTTCAAGACTACCATTGAGAAGGTAAACTCACTCCCTCATGAGGTAGGGCATTTCATTTTTGTTTTGATCTAATTGTCCTGAAGTTTTCCCTTATGTCAAGCAGAAATTTGGATCTCACTGATTCCTATCCATGCTCCTGTTTCTGCCATATGGGACTGTGCTTTATTGTTCCTGTTCAGTCATTTCAGTTGTATTTGACTGTTCATGACTCCATTTGGCGTTTTCTTGGCAAAGAGACTGGAGTAGTTTGCCATTTTCATCTCCAGCACATTTTACAGATGAAGAAACTTAGGCAAACAAGGTTAAGTGACTTGCCCAGGGTTACACAGCTAATAAGTGTCTGAGGTCAGATTTGTGCTTGCAGAAATGAGTCTTCTTGACTCCAGGTCCAGCACTCAATCCACTGTGCCATCTAGCTGCCCTCAAATTTTAATGTTCATATTTTAGGTATTTTGTTGTTGTTCAATCATGTCTGAATTTTTATGAACTCATTTGGGGTTTCCTGGCAAAGATACTGGAGTGGTTTGCCATTCCCTCTGCACCTCATTTTACAGATGAGGAAACTGAGAGGGTTAAGTGACTTGCCCAGGGTCACACAGTTACTAAGTGTCTGAGACTGGATTTGAACTTAGGTCCTCCTGACTCCAGACCCAGTAAACTATACACTGTACCATCTAGCTGCCCCAGGGACCATCTAGAACAAGCTTAATGAATCTCCCATGTCATAGTCCTCCTCTGGACACTGCAATTTATGAATGCCCTTGCAAAAATGTAACACCCTGACCTAAATAAATATTAGGGCAGACTGTAGCAAGACTAATTACATCTCTAATACTATATACTACATCTCCCTTAATAAAGCCAAAGGTCACATTCATTTTTTTGGTTTGTTTGTGTTTTGTTTGAGGTTTGTTTTTTTGGCTACCATATTACACTGTTGATTCATACTGAATTTACTGCCCTCCAAACCACTTATCTTTTTCAGATAAATGTCTATCTGGCCATACCTTCCCAATCTTATATTTGTGAAATTGATTTTTTGGAAGCTAAGATTAAGATTTATCATTCACTTCAATGAAATGCCATGGGGAAGTGCCTTCTACTATTATCCTGTTCTCAGTCAGTGGTGGTCTTCTCTCCACCCTTCCAAGGCCCAGCTTCCTGTTACTCAGTTCTGTTTGGCTGCCTTCTGTAGTTGTCTCTCCTCTAGCAGGTGATACTCATCCCTTTTCTCACTAGTTTTCTCCTCACAGAAGGTCTTAAAGCAAAAGCTAAATGAATATTTATTTGTTTAGTATTATATTAGGGATTGTTTTTTCTTAAATGACCTATCTAGCCTAGCCCTTATGAGATGAATCTCCAAACTTAAAAACAAACAAAAATATCCATTGCGCTTAATCTTTCTTTTGTAAAGACTTTCTACAGCCCAAAATATGGTAGGCTTATTTGAGGTCAATGTGAACTTCTTTGTAACTAACAATGAATCACTGCATCAAGTTTCATGTAAGGGCTATGGTGAGCCCTTACCTATCTGTTCTCTTCCTGTGTCAAGGCAAAGTATCTCTTGCTTGTGTCATCACCCCTTGTTGAGTCTTGTGGTTCAAGTGCTTTCTACTCTCTCTAATTGCCCTCCTCTCTCTCTAGCTTCATGTGGGCATCAGGATAATCAAATTGCCCAATGGCTACTTCATTCCAAAATAAGAGATGGAACCCACTTCTCTGCTTCAGGAAGAGTGTGCTTTCCTCAATGTGCTTATGTATGCCATATGAACATCAGTTGAAGGAGCTGCCAATATTTAGCCCACAAAAGAGATGATTTATGGGGCACATGATAGTCATCTTCAAATGTTAGAAAGATTGCTATGAGGAAGAAGGATTAAACTTGTTCTTTTTTGCCCCAGAGGAAAGAACTGGGAGCAAGGAAAGGAAATTGAAGTGAAGTAAAGTTAGACTTGATTTAAGGAAAAACTGGAAGGGAAAATGAAAGCTTGCCAAATGCAGGCTGCCTCAGAAGGAAATGGTTTTCTCCTCAGTGAAGGTCTTCAAGAAAGACTGGATAAATACTTGCTGGTCACGTTAGAGATTCTTGGGGGGTGGGGTAAGGGTTGGAATAGATGGTCTCTGAAGTCCCTGTATTTGCAAAATTCTGTAATTTATCAAAAGAAAGGTTTGCATATATGTCTCTACTCTTTGGTCCCTGGAATGCTGAAGAACAAAGTGTAATAAATGTGGAGTATAAACAGAAGCCAAAATCATTGAGCTTACCTAATTAGACACAACAAACAAAATAATGAACTCAAAGAAACCAATCTCTAAGAGGCATGTGAATGACAAGTAAGATCAACAAAGATGGATTGGTCTGGAAACACTCACACTTGATCTCTGTCATCACTTCAGTAAGGCATAGAAGAAAAGTATAAATTACATTTCCCTCAAAGACTGAACAAATGATCTGGGACTCATAATGAGAAGACCCTGATCTGTGGGAAAACAAATTCACCAGCTGTAATACAAAATTATTTTTTTAAGTAAAGAAATATCTAGTCCCTCCTCTGAAGTAGAGATCACCTATAGTAAGGAGACTTAAAAACACAAAGTGAAGCCTGATATCATCTTGAATATTTGTTTTACTTATAATAGGCAAGTGATTAATCATTGCTTCGTTACATTTTATTTACTTAGTCTCTGGGAACCCTGAAGAACAAAGTATAATAATAAAAAAATAGAAATACCTAAGGGTTAATGTGTGGAGATTAGCACCTTAACCATGTTGTGTAGCTACTCTTTCTAACTCTGTATCATTTGCAAATTGGATTAAATTAACATCTATACCCTTATCCAATGGTTTATTGGTTTAAAAAGAAATCAAATAGTACAAAGCCAAAATTAGAACACTACTGTACTCCACTTTCCTCTTGCATGTAAACATGCCTCTTGATGCTGTCCCCTGTCCCCTGTCCCCTGCCCCCTGCCAACCTATATTATAACAGGTAGTCTGGTAATTGATTTTTTCTGCTCATATAATTCTTTCTCAATTCTGGCCTTCCATGGAACTGTTTGGCACTGAATAGTCACAGTTCACATGGTACCACATCCCACTAGGACACTCAATTGGCATTATGGAAGATTGCTATCCACGCCATGAACTAGTTCAACTCCAAGTCTGATACCTTGGTGGAGCAAGAGAGCTAAACAATATTCTTTTTCCTGCTACCAATTTAAGCTCCACAGAACAGAGAAATGAGGGGTAAAGATAGGGGTAAAGGGGGACTCTCCTTCCACTTTTCCAAAGGGAGGAGCTGCTGCTTATCTAGTTTCTGGAAAGAGGGAGGAAGAGCAAGGTCATCCATAGGTGCCTCTGACCTTCCTTTCTGTATCTCCCTCCCAACTTCAGGTGCCCCTCTGGGTAAATTACATCCATTTGGGACCACCTATGAATAAATTACTTCATGTACTCAATCCTTCCCATCACAAGCTTTTAATTTCCATGTTGCTTCTCAGGAATGTACCTCCTAAGAAGCAAAGAGAAACTAAGAGTTACTTATTCAAAAGTGTACAATATGTCAGGTATTGAAAATGATATCATTCCCTAATGTCCTCATTCATGATAAAATTGTGAAGTGGATTATGACAGTGAGAGGCTTACTGGGAGAACTTCCAAAACTCCATCTGGCAAATTGAGATACTGTCTTTTAAAAAGTGATCCCTCTGCCTATAAATGTAATGGGCCAAGACTTGAAGTCTTGCAGTCAAGTCAACAGAGAAAGGAAACCTAGACAATGATAAATATAAATGATAGCTCTAAAGACAAAAAAGGAGGAGAGCTAGTTTATTTTGTTGTATCTTGGTTACCATGGGGTGCAGTTCTCATTTCATGACTCCACATCTATCATATCTCTGGAAGGTGTAACAAACAGCATCTCTCAATGATGCTCCAGGGACATGCATTCTTCCACTCTGGCATGTAACTCCATCACACAAAATAGAAATATGCTATTGGACTCTTGGTGTCATACTGATTTTAGTCTACTTTGGCTTTTTAGTCACAAAATTATCTGTGAACAAGAATTTCAAAAGCTATTTCTCTTCGTTCTAGAGGTATGGGTTTCATGAAAAGTAAGAAAAAGGACATTTCAGATATAAAACTTGTCAATCTTTTGGTGACTTCTCAAAGACTGACTTATTTTCTGTAAGTGTTAAATGTTGGTTGAATTCAAATTAAGGCAATTACAGTATCCAGATTATCATACATATGTACACAAGCTCTAACTCCTTTCCCATTTACCAACAAAATTCGAAGCTTGGACTCTTGAATGGATCCATAATCTTTACAATGTGGCTACTTCCAATGACACAGGTCATAATCCATCTCTCTCCTCTAATCCTATACAGCTCTTCTCCATGACCTACTATAAAGGGGCCCACCTAATATGATGGAGGCCCTCCACTAAGTGAAAGTTTCTTAACCTGGGGTCCAGGAATGTGTGCTTTTTTAAAAATATTTTTGATAAATGTATTTCACTATAATTTGTTTTCTTTATAATACTATGTGTTTTATTTTATATATTTAAAGGCATTCTTCCAGTCAGACCACCCCACCCCCACACCTCACCCCACAAACTTCAGTGTAACTCCAGGCAAACACAGAAGAACCCCACCTGGCCTCAGCACACAATACCCACCACCACCAGCTCCAGCTCAGCACCAGGTAAGCTACAGCCTCTACAGCCTCCAACTGCCAGAACCTAAGGCTCCAGCACACAAAGCCAGTAACCAGGACCCTGTCCACCAGCACAAGAAGTGTGGGACAGAGCCCCCTATGCCCCAGAAGCAGAGATCACCTTTAAAAGCCAGGAAAAAGGCAAATACCATGAGCAAGAAGTCACATATGAAAACACAGACTATAGATTCTTACTATTGGGACAGGGAAGATCAAAGTACAAATTCAGAAGAAGACAGCATTGTCCCTATACCCACATCTGAAACCTCAAATGGAAATATGAACTGGTCTTGAGCCCAAAAAGCCTTCTTGGAAGACCTCAAGAGGGATTTTAAAAGTTAAATTAGAGATGTAGAAGAAAAATTGAATAATTCCTCTAAAATACAATTGATAAAATGGGAAAAAAAATTCACTGAAGAAAACAACTCCTTAAAACATAGAATTGGCCAAATGGAAACGAAGGCACAAAAACTAACTGAAGAAAACAATTCGTTGAAAATTAGAATTTGGCAAGTGGAAGCTAAGGACTCTGTGAGGCATCAAGAATCAGTCAAAAAATCAGAAGAATGAAAAAATAGAAGAAAACATAAAATATCTCATTGGAAAAATGACTGACCTGGAAAGCAGATTCAGGAGAAATAATTTAAGAATTATTGGTCTACCTGAAAGCCATGATCAAAGCATTCTTCTGAGATGGAGTCCATAGCCTTCATCATCTGGTCCACATACAAAAGGTAAAGAGTCCCTCATATGGATCTTCTGGCATTATATGCATACCTATGAAGCGCAAGGACTCTCCACAAGTTTTCTCTTTTTAATTCTGGGTGTCTCTCTGTCACAAAGAAATTGAACACAGAGAGGGGAATGTCTGGGAACTGGAACAGGCTGGAGATTTTGAAACAAGCAATAGGCTCACCAGGGTGAAGAGCTGGAGTTTGAGGGAGGCATGGGGTAGATTGAAACTGAGGCACTGAAGAGTGAAAAAACTTCCTTAAGTCAGAGTCAGGGGACTATCCCAAATCTCTCTTGATTCCATTTATCCATCCATTTTTAAATAAATATTCATTAAGTGCCTGCTGTGCACCAGGAACTGTGCTAAGCACTGGAGATACAAAAAGAGGCAAAAGACAGTTACTCCTTTCAAGGAGCTTGCAATCTAATGGAGATAACATGCAAAGAAATGTATACAAAGCAAATTACATACAGGATAAACAGGAAATAATTAATAGGGGAAAAGCCCTAGAATTAAATACATTAGGGAAGGCTTCCTGCAGAAGGTGAGATCTCAGGTGGGACTTAATGGAAGCTAGAGAGGTCAGCATTCTAAGTGGAGAAGGTAGAGCATTCCAGGTGTGGGGGACAGCCAGAGAGACTATCTGGAGCTGGAGATAGCATGTCTTGTTTGTAGAACAGCCAAGAGGCTGGTGTCATTTGATCAAAAAGTATGTGGTGGTGAGTAAAGTGTAAGAAGACTGGAAATGTAGGAAGAGGTTTGTTTATTAAGGGCTTTGAATGTCAAATGGAACATCCTAGAGTCAATAGGGAGCCACTGGAATTTATGGGTGGGGAGGGGAGGTTGTATTACACAATTGGACCTATGTTTTAGGAAAATCACTTTAGTGGTTGAATGAAGGAGGGGTTGGAATGGGGAGAGGCTTGAGGCAGTGTTTCAACAATCCTGCTAGTAGCTGCTGTGGGGGTGTAAAACCAACAACAACCAAAACACAGAGTGCTGCAAGCCCAGGTTCTTTTGATCTGCTTTACTAAGGAAACCAGCGTTAAGGGGTTAACTATCTTACTTTAATCCAGCATAAAAATATCATTCACTTAGTTCAGGGGAAAAAGCCAGCACCCTGAACTTCAGAGCAAATACAAACAAATTACAAACATCAACCGACAGACCTTGTCTGATTCAAATCTCAATGCATAGTTACCAGAGTTTAACAAAGTCTGAACATCTGGGTTTACAAGCTGGAGGGCTCTTAACTACAGCTGCCCAGCTTCTCCACATCACCACACTGCCAAGAGTGAGAGCCCTAAGCAAATAGCTCTGTCTTCCCCTTTTTATGCACTCGTTAGCCGTTATCAAACGTCATCTGAGTGACCAGAACTTAAGTTCTTACTATTGGCTCTGGTCTTAGCAACTCCCCTTAGGACACTGGGGGCTTCACGCCCACATGGGCTTAGCACCTAGTAGCTAGGGGTTTGGGGTCTACTTGGGAGCGATGATATAATCAGACCTCCCTTCATTGGCCCCACCTTAGTTACCAATGCAGACAGGAAGACCCACCATTGGGACATAGTCTAGTCAGGGGTGGAGAACCTGTGGCCTTAAGGCCACATGTGGCCCTCTAGGTCCTCAAGTGCAGCCCTTTGACTGAATCCAAACTTCACAGAACAAGTCCTGTTAATAAAAGGATTTGTCCCTAGCCTAGGCATAAGGTGATGAGGGCTGGCACCAGGATAGAGGTAGTGTCAGAAGAAAGAAGGGAATGTGTTCAAGAGAAGTTGCAAAGGTGAATTCTACAGGTCTTGGCAATAGATAGGACATGGGGCAAGGGGAAGGATGGGTAAGAGATAGTGAGGAATCCAAGATCACTGACTGAGTGATTGGGAGGATGGTGTTGCCCTCTACAGGAATATGGAAGAGAGGAGGAGGAGTTTGTTCTGTTTGTTTGTTCAGAGGAAGATAATGAGTTCTGTTTTAAACATGTTGAGTTTAAGATGTCTAATGGACATCTGATCTAAGATGTCTGAAAGCCTAGATGCAATATTAGAGATGAGCAAAGAGACTGTGGCAGGATTGGTAGATTTCAGAAATCATCAGCATGAAGATGGTAATTGAATCTATAGGAGTTGATTTGATCAGCAATTGAAGTGAAGTAATAATAATAACGAGGGGGAGAGAGAAAAGGGGAGGGGAAGGAAGGAGAGGAAAGGAGGGAGAGGGAGGGAAATAGAGATAACACTTTATGGTTTGAACACATTATCTCATTAGATCCTTACCACAACCTTATGATGTAGCTGCTACTATTATCCCTATTTTACAGAGCTTACCTTGGTAGAGTACATTCCAGGTATGTACACATTGATAATGAGGTTGATGGTCGCATTGCCAGAGCTAGCTCAATATTTGGGAAGCTTCGAAGAAAAGTATGGGAGAGATTACTGATTACCTAACTGAGGGTCTACAGAGCTATGGTGTTGACCTCATTGTTGTGTGCCTGTGAAAGCTGGACAGTCTACCAGTGCCATGCCAGAAAACAGAATCACTTCCATTTGAATTGTCTTAGGAAGATTCCGAAGATCACCTGGCAGAATAAGGTACCAGACGCTGAGGTCCTTACTCGAACTAAACTGCCAAGCATTCAGACTCCATTGTAGAGAGCGCAACTCTGATGGGCTAGCCATGTTGTTCGAATGCAAAATGTATGCTTGCAAAAAAGACTGTTTTGTGGAGAACTCACACAGGGCAAGCATTCACATGGTGGTCAGAAGAAGCTATACAAGGACACTCTCAAACTCTGCCTCAAGAACTTTGCAATTAATTGTGTGACATAGGAGACATTGGCACAGGATTGCTCAAAACAGTGTTCCCACATCAGAGAAGCTACTCTGCTCTCTGAGCAAAGAAGAATTGAAACAGCTCAAAGGAAACACAGGATATACAAGTTAGGAGTATCCATCACAAATGTCCACATGGACTATTTGTGCCCGACCTGTGGTAAAGCATTCTGAGTTCATATTGGCCTGATCAGCTACAGCCAGACATATTGAATCTTGAATGAAGCATAGTGATGTCATTTTGGTCCTCTTCAAGAACAAAAGACAACCACCAACCAAACAACAGAGAAAACAGATGCAATCAATGTTAAGTTGCTTATCCAGGATCACACAGTTGATAAGTGTCTGAGGCAGGATTTTAACTCTGGGCTTACTGACTCCAAGTATTTTACCACCAAACTTCCTCTATAATAGGGCTCTAAAGTATTTGTAAGAGAGAGGAGGTCCATTCTGTTGCTCTTTAGGAGGGAGAGACTCCTTCACCTGAGATAAGAAAATAACAGGTAGATTTTTTTCATTGAAAAACCCCAGTGGATGCTTCACATGGGTCTTAGGAAGCAGAGCTGACAAACAGCTAGTTAAGCCAAATTATAATTTAAACATGAAGCTAAACCAGACCTACTTCCTCCCAAACTATCTTAATGACTAATATCCCAGTTATATGTTTTCTCTTAGGGTTAAATAAGTAACTTTTATCCCCCAGTTTGTGGTAGGTGGGAGATTCTAAGAGATTGGATGGGGTTGTATGGAAGATTGGTTGAAGGACTGGGAATATTTATCCTGGATGATTTTAGATTTAGGGGTAAAACAATAGTGATTTCCAAGTATTTTAATGACCCAGGAGAAGAAATTTCAAATTCATCCTGCTTAATCCTAGAGGACAGAACTAGAAGCAAAGGGTAGGAGCAGCCAAGAAGCAGATTGAAGCCCCATTGAAAGCAAAACTTCCTGACAATCAGAGGTATCCAGGAATGGAAGAGGGGTCCCTCAGGACTTAGTGTGTTCCCCATCACCAGATACCTTTAAAAAAGGCTCGATACCATTTTTATAGGTTCTGTAGAGGGTATTCTCATTCAGGTATGGGCATCATAGTTTCTTCCAATTCTGAGATTCTGTTAGACTCCAGAATAGCGTTGTACTGTCCATAGAAAACTGGTTAGAGTCAAAACTTCTTGATTTGAGTCTTGGTTCTCCTTCTTAATAGTTGGGTGAACTTGAGCAAGTCACTTAAGATATAAAAGCGTCAATATCAGTAAATGGGGATAATGCCTATAGTTCCTTTCTCACAGGATTGTTACAATCATTCAATAAGAACAAATTCACATAGGCTCCTTATATACTGTTAATAGCTAGATAAATTAAGAAATCATATTCATTGGGGGAGGAGCCAAGATGGTGGCTGGAAAGCAGGGACGGGCCTAAAGCTATCCCCCAGGGCCCTTGAAACACCTATTAAAGACGGCTCTGAACAAATTCTAGAACTGCAGAACCCATGGAATATCAGAGAGAAGCAGGGTTCAGCCCAGGACAGCCTGGATGGTCACTGGGTAAGGTCTATCGAACAGAGCTGGGAGAGGAAGGGAGCAGAGCCCAGCTTGGGCTGCGCCAGGACCAACTGGACTGGGAGCCTGGCAGAACAGGCCCTAGCTCCCAGAATCAGTGAGCTGTGGCAGTTACCAGACTTCTCAACCAACAAACACCAAAGACAACAGAGAAGGTTAGTGGGAAAAACTGTAGGGACAGAGTGAAAGGAGTTCACGGAGGCAGGGGTAGGAAAGGGGGGAGGGGGGAGGGGGGAGAGGAGATGGTGCAGCTACAGAACTACAGCTGCAGTTGCTTGGCCCCAGGCCCACCTAGTGGGAGGAATTAAGTGGCAGATCAGAGCAGGAGTGCAGATCCTGCTCTAATCTGAGTTGCAGTCTGGGTTGGCAGTTCTTGGGGGAGGAGGAGTACTGGTATGGCAAAGCTTGCTGTGTAGAAAAAGCTCTGAAAACAACAGCACAGCCCCTCAAGCTTGGGACAAAGTATTCTATACTCTACAAGCAGTCATACCCCCATGAAAAACTCAAGGGGCAAGTAGTTGGTTGTTAATATGGCTGGGCAGTGAAAACAGATTCATATTCAGACTCAGACTTTGGAAACTTTCTTTGGTGACAAAGAAGACCAAAACATACAGCCAGAAGAAGCCAACAAAGTCAAAGAGCCTACATCAAAAGCCTCCAAGTAAAACATGAACTGGTCTCAAGCCATGGAAGACCTCAAAAAGAATTTGGAAAAGCAAGTAAGAGAAGTAGAGGAAAAATTGGGAAGAGAAATAAGAGTGATGTGAGAAAACCTGGAAAGACTTGCATGAACTGATGCTGAGTGAAGTAAGCAAAACCAGGAAAACACTGTACACAGTAATGGCAACATTGTGAGATGACCCACTTTTTTAGACTTAGCTCTTCTGAGTAATGCAATGATCTAAGACAATTCCAAAAGACTCAAGATGGAAAATGCTATGCAAACCCAGAGAAAGAACTATGGAACCAGAATGCAGATCAAAGCATACCATTTCTCTTTCTTTTGTTGTTTTTGTTTTGTTTTGTTTTTCTTTCTCAGGGTTTTTCCCTTTTGTCCTGATTCTTCTTTCATGACACAACTAATTTGGAAATATTTTTAATATATAAAAAAGATTAAGCTCAAATGCCCCCTTTTCTAGGAAGCCTTTCCTAGTGTCCCAAGATATCAGAGGTTTCCCCTCCAAAACTGCCTGCCATTTACTCTGCATATATCCTGTATGTGCCTGTTTATGCACACATGATCTCCCCAACTAGAATGAAAGCCCCTTGAAGGGAAGAACTACTTTTTGGATCTTTGTTTCCCTAATGCTTGGCACAGTGTTTTCCACATACTAAGTGATAAGTAAATGCTTGTTGATTTTTTTTAAATTTTAGCATAGGTGATTTTGTAGGCAAAACTGTTACTTATTATAAGATTTATGCAGGGGACACTGGGAAGAAGTCATCAAAACCAAGCAGAAGTGAAGTGATGTTGAAGTATGTTTATTAGCATTAGTTTATTTGCAGTGAAGTCAGAATCTCCCTTTGTGCAGTGCATGGAAGTGGCTCTGCTCTTACCATTAACCAGTTGTTGTTGTCCAATGATTTCAGTCATATCTGACTCTCCCTGACCCCATTTGGGGTTTTCTTGGTAAAGATACTGGAGTGATTTGCCATTTCCTTCTCCAGCTCATTTTGCAGATGAGAAAACTGAGGCAAACAGGGCTAAGTAACTTGCCCAGGGTTACACAGCTAGTAAGTGTCTAAGGCTGAATTTGCACTCAGGTCCTCCCAACTCCAGGAGCTAACACTCTATCCACTGTGCCACCTAGATGCCCAACATTAATCAGGCTCATATTCATCTTTGAACCTGAACTTGGTCCAGTGAATCAGAGATGATTGTTTACAGTAAGTAGGTCAACAAATGTGTAATATACCAACTAGGCACCAAACATTGTGCTGGGAGTATAGTGCAGAGACAAAGAACAAAGACAAACAAAAAGGGGCAACTTCAACAATTATGTAACATTCTTAAAGGAAAAGATCCCCACATGTAGCTTCTGACATCTTACTTATTCCCCTTAGAAGCCTCCAGAATCGCAGTCTCAAAATTCCAAATTCAAGCACATCACCAGTCGGTGACCTCTAGACTAAAGTCTGCTTGATTCTCTCACCTCCACTGCAATGCAATGCTCTCTACACATGTGACAACTATATTTTATGATGTGGAGGGAACCAATCACATTATACTTGGTATCTGGTCTTATGGGGTTTCTTCCTTCTTTCTCTCTTTCCTTCCTTTCCTTCTTTCCTTTATCTTTCATTTCCAGCACTCTCACTCTTCTTTTATTCCTCCCATTGTAACTCCATTCTTTCTTTTCTTTTTCTTTTGCTTTGAGGTGAAATTACCTTTTTCCCACCTAGGGATAGACACCCTGCATACACAGAATCCCTGATAAGATATACCACTATTCTAAAAATTAAGGAACTCATTTCTCCCTTTCAGCTAATACCCAAGCTTTATACTTTCCAGTGGACTGGATAGGCCAGAAGAACCCTAGGTCCAGGGAATTAGTCTTGTCATTTCAAAGGTCTCTGGAAGAATATTCTTTACAAAAATCTCTCTTTTTGCCTCTTTCTCCATTGATTTTTCACTCAAAAGTTGGGTGATAAGAGATGATGCAAGGTTATGTTACCATCTGGGATCTAGTCTGCTGCCATCCTAACTTTCACTTCCTAGTTTTATGGCCCATGGTGTTGATTCGTATAGTACTCTATGGATGGTAGAAAAAATACATCAACTTCAAAACTATAGGTTTTGATTATGAGGCTTGTGGTGTTTAATTCCCCCCAGCAGGTTCCCAAACAAAAGAAGGAAAGATGGTAGGCCAAAGGGGATGCTCTGCTAGGGTACTTTCCTGTCTGCTAAGCCATTCCTCTTGGTGGTATATTACACATCATAGGTGTGATTTTTACTGTTTTCTCTTCATTATTTCTCTCTGTGTTTGTTACTTGGGAAAAAGCAATAAAGCATGTGTTTTAGTAGGAACAAATCTTGTCTTCCTTTGCAATAGCACCTGAGGGCTCTCCAAACACTCCAAAGGAAACAGTATTACAGCCTGACAGATTTCTCACTTAAGCAGTCCCAGCAACACACCATAGTAAATGACAGGAACCATCTCTCCGGGTGTTGCTGAATTAGAGAAAACAGTTACTGTCTTCTGCCTAACAAGGTAAAGCAGAACAAGATTTCAAAATCCAAATACAAAGGGTTATGCAGGTACTCATTAACTACAAACCAAGCTAAGTTATGAGTCATCTTATCTTTCCTGAGTCATAGAATACAAACTGAATCATGGAACTTCAAATAGTATATTAATGAAAAGGATGAGTGAGTCAGTAGTTTAGCTGAAACAACACAGTACGTACTGGACTTGGAATGGAAGCATCTGGGTTCATGTCCCAGTTTTGGTACCTCCATTAGCCTTACTTTTCCTCTTGTGTAAGATGGGGACAATTTTACTGTACTAATACCTAAGGTACTATAATTTGTGAACTCATCAATGTAAGTGTTGACTCCGATGGTACAAAACACAAGCTTTCAATGCTTGCTAATCTTGTGTGGCTGGCTGTTTCTCTGTGTGTGTATGTATGACTGGATCTCCCTATTTCATCCAAGGTAGAAGTATAGCAGCCACTTGCAACCCCCATCACCGGGCAGCCTGAAAGCTTTGACCGGTTTTGTTTTTTTCTGACCCCTCCTTGGGTAAGCTGATGATTCTCCACTCCTGAGGGCTCACCATATTGGTGCCACACTAAATTCAGACACTTGATTGGCTTTAGCCCACTAGAATTCAGAACTCTCAAATTCAAGTGATCCACTAACATTAGCATTCCCACTAGCAGGGATTGCAGGCATCTAGGACATGTGACTCTTGTTCATTTCTTCTCAATTTCATTTTATGAGGCCATTCAATGTGTTAGAGACACTTTCTTAGTTTATTTGGAAATCATAAACATATGAGTTAAATGCATAGGCCTCCTACAAATTATACTTTGTTTTCAACTTGTTACCAGCCCAGCTTCTTTTTCAGTCATATGTTTCCTTGGTGACATCATTTACACCACTCTTCCTTCATGATTCCTTTATGGCATCATATTTCAGCCAGCTCATGTCCACTCTGTGCCTCAATATTGCCCTTGGGCACTGGTCACCTTCAGTTCTTCAGAGGCTGTGGTGTTTTATCATTCACCTCCAAATGATGACACTGGAAGAATGTTGATTTATTTTTAAATGAGCCTTTGTTGTCTGAAGAAATTTGGATGGCAAAGATGAGCTGAGTCAACAGGTATGCTGAGAGGGACTAAATTTGTGGAAAAGGATTAACCCAAAAAGGATGGGTCAGTCATGTAGGAAAAGTGAGATACATTAGGTGGACAGCTAGAATGTTACTCAGATGTAAGGTGTTGGTGACCTTTCATATGGCTCAGTTGAATGGTGAGCTATATTCCTGGGTAGTTCACTTGTTTGGGGGCATGGGCCTACTCAGAGCTCTAAGAGAAACATTTACAGAAGCAAGGTGTAATATGAGGGCAAAACTTATAATTTCGAAGAGAATCATATATATGTCTGAAAGGTTCGGAACCACAGGATATAAGAAATTCTCTAGGTAGAAGGCAGAAGGATCAAGGCATGTATTTAAGCTCCAGAGTAACAGAACCACAAACCAGCATTCCCATTTTGATACTTTGATCAAAAGCCTCCAGGCCCAATAAGTTCGCCTCACAAGAGTAACCAAGAGGCCACAGAGAAGCATGCTGGTATAAAGCAAAATCATATACATGCTTCCCCTCTATGGTAAAAAGATTACCCACTGGCCTCAAGTCCTTGTTTAGCACTCCTCAATCCACACGTAGATCAGCTCTGCTACCGGCAGCTCCTGCTTCAGCTTTGGCTGTAGCTGTCTCTTGCTCCAACGGAAGCTGTTTTTAACAGTCCAGCTAGCAGCTTCTGTGGGGGTGTAAGACCCACCCACAGCTTCTGCCGGCACACCTGGGAAGCACAGGTTCTTTCAATCTGCTTAACCAAGGGAAGCAAGGTGAAGGGGTTGACAAGCTTACTTTAATCCAACATAGGCCCTCCCTGGAGTTAGCCCTACCCCACCAAACACCTAGCAAGGCTCAATGAGATAAACTGAGTCACTCAAAGAAAACAAAGGCCATTCTGCTTACACAAGGACTCTGACTATTACTCTTCATTGTGAACATGAGAAGCTTTAGCATTGTAGAAAGGGTCATCCCCCAACCTGTAGCCTAAAAATGTCATTGTGTGTCTCAAAGAGAAGCAGAAGAGATATATCAACCCTTCTCCAAGAGACTTTAATTCTTGCAGGAAGTTAGGGTCAACAGAATCTTGGCTCTTCCACTCTCAGAGAGAGTACTGGGTTAGAATTATTTCCATCTTCTCCCTTAAATATTATTAATTTAGGAGATATGATTTTCAGGTTCAAGTTAACTTCTCATCTCTGATTCATTATCGGGAGAAGCAGGACCACTAGCTTTATGTCCAAGGCTTGACACATTTTCCACCAAATACCAGTTTCAAGAACACACATAGTGAATTAGCACAGAAACCCATCTATGCAAATCAGATAACAAAACCAAACCAGAAATCAGAGAAGGTATACATAGGAGAATATATGCCTGACAATACCAAGTGAAGGAACTTGGGTCCAACTCAGCTCCACCAAGAGAGAATTTTCCATCTCACACCAGGGGAAGTTCCCTAAAGTCTCTAGCAAACTGGGCATACAAACATGATTGAGACTGACAGTTCCTCTCATGTCAGTTGTTTCCCACAGTCTTTTCCTTCAATAAACTGAAGTGGGGTTGGCATTGTCCATTTTCTCTCTTGAAGCTGGAAGCCAGAAGTGCCCAAAGCAACCTCAAGGCCTAAAGTGACTCAAAGCTTAAAGACTACAGCAGAGACTGAAGCTCTCCCCAACTTTGCCTGCCCCTCACATGGACATGAGGCATTGCTCACCACTGTTGAGGAGTCATATAACAATGGGCTTGTTATTCAGGTTGAAGACCAAATATGGAGACCAAAATTATTCTGTTATGAGAAAAGTTTAATTCACCTGATCATAGACAGAAAATCCCAGGAACAATCTAACATGTATCCTAGATTGGGGGGGGAAAGTACATTATAGAGTGTTTCAACAATCTGGCTAGCAGCTTCTGTGGGGGTGTAAGATCCACCCACAGCCAGCACCCAGCAAGCTGCCAACAGCACAGGTTCTTTTGATCTGCTTAACTAAGGAAAGCAAGGTGAAGGGCTTGACAAGGTTACTTTAATTCAGCATACAAATATCATTCACTTAGTTCAGGGGAAGAGACCAGCACACTGAACTTCAGAGCAAAATACAAACAAATTACAAACATCAACAGACAGACCCAATATAGATTCACAGTTACCAACATCTAGGTTCAGCCCAGGAGCTCAGAACAAGGGCTGGCCCAGAGTCACATGCACCACCACGGCTGTGAGTGAGAGCTCCAAAGAAGAGAAGTCCAACCCCTGGTTTTATATCTTTTTCAGCATCAGGGGTGAGTCACACATGCAACTCACCCATGTGACCTAGAATCGTCACAAAGGGGCGGACTTAAACCCACGTGGTCTAAAAGCCTCTGCTGTCCCAGACATGTAAACTAGGCCCTCCCTGGAGTTAGCCCCACCTTGGGCCCCACCTTAGTTGCCAATCCACACCCACTAAGGTTTTACACCTAATAGGGGTTTGGGCCTGGGGCTTAGCACTTAGTAAGACTCAATGAAATACACTGAATTACTCAAAGCAAACAAAAGCCAAACTCTTCAAGGGCACTTGTTGAACTAAGTGCTAAGGAGCCCATTTTGCTTACCAACACATAGGGTTCAGAAGAAAGAATCCCATGGACTAAATGAATACAAGGAAAGTCAGTGCAGGAGGGATGAAAAGTGCAGAGAAGTAATTCAAATGAGGAGGTAAAATGTGATTTGTTTGAAGAGATGTATGATTCTTCCTCATCTGTTTTATCTAAGTTGGGAAGAAAGAGAAAGGTCCTTAAATAACTGGCAGCTTATAATTTCTTTCTATTTTCAGCACTCAGAACAGCATCTGGCACACAGTAAGCACATATGTTTACACATAATGCAAGTTGATTTAATTGGCTGAAAGACTGTGAATAATATTTGAAAGATCACAAAAGTGGCAATGAGATACGTTGTCTTCGTTCAGTCATTTCAGTCATGTCCAACTCTTTGTGACCACCATTTGAGCTTTCTTGGAAGAAATACTAGAGTGGTTTGCCAGCTTTTCTCCAGCTCATTTTACAGATGAAGAACTGAGGCAAACAGGGTTAAGTGACTTGTCCAGGGTCACACAGCTAGTAAATGTCTGATACCAGATTTGAACCCATGAAAATGAGTCTTCCTGACGTCAGGACAGGTACTCCATCCACTGTGCCACCTGGGTGCCCACCACAAGATTAAAGAAGAGCAAATAACCGAAAGATTAGAGAAGAGAAAATAACCCAATTTTCAAAGCAAAAAGCAATCTGTAAACTACCAACCAGGAAGTTTGACTTCAATTCCTGGGAAAATCCTAGAATGGATCATTGAGGCGATGGTTGGCCAACATCTAGCTATAAAATTAGTGCCTACAAAAAACCATCATGACTCCATCAAGAACAGGTCCAAGTCTGACTATCATTTCCTTTTTGTCAAGAACACTGTTAATAGATGAAGTGAATACTGAAAATATACTTGACCTGGATTTTCCCAAAGTATCTCAACTATTCTTGTGGAGACAATGGAGAGATGTGGACTGGATGATAACACAACTGGATTCTGAGTGGTTGGATGACTAGGCCCAAAGAGTCGTTCTTCAAGGTTAAACATGGTAATGATTCAATATCAATATAGCATATCTCCAAGTGCAGTACCCCAAGGACTGACCTTTTCCCTATGCTTTTTAACATTTTCATCAATGACTTAGATAAATGTATGCTAATTGTATGCTCATCATTTTTGTATGAAACATAAAGCAGGGAAGGATAGGTAAGATGGTGCATCTGGATAGGCCAACGCCTTGTGTAGAATCTAAAAAGATAAAATTTAATAAGGATAAAGCCTTGCACTTACATGCAAAAAACATCAATTTCACACCTGTAACACAGTGTAGGAATAGATAGATAGTTGTTTTGTAAAAGATCTTAAGATCATAGTGGACTGAAAGTTCAGTATGAGTCAGAAGTATGATGTGACAGCCAAAAAATCTTATGTGGGAAGTGATAGTCCCACTGAATTCTGTTCTCATCGGACCTCATCCGGAATATTGTATTCATCATGGTATAAGGATACTGATAAGCTAGAGTGTCCGAAGAAGGCAATCAGGATGGCAAAGGGTATTGAGTCTATGTTATATGAGAATTATTCATTTGTCCATTCAATAAATATTTATTAAGTAGATACTATATATATGCTGGTATTTTGCTAAATGCTAGGAATGCAAAAAGTCCTTGCCCTCAAAGAGATTACAATCCAAAGGAGGAGACAATGTACAAATAAATACAAAACAAGCAACATACAGGATAAATAGGAAATAAGTAACAGAGAGAAGGTACTAGAATTCAAAAGGGGTTAGGTTCTGTGGGATTTTAATTGGAACTTAAAGGAAGCCAAGGAAGTCATCAGTTGGAACAGAAGAGGGAGAGTTTTCCGGGCATGAGGGATAGCCAGGAAAAAAATGTCCAGAGTCAAAAGATAGAGTATTCTATTGATGGAAAAGCCAGGAGACCAGTGTCACTGGATCAAAGAGTATGTGTTGAGAAGTGAGGTATAAGAAGACTGGAAAGGTAGGAGGGGGCCAGGTTATAAAGGGCTTTGAATGTCAAACAGATCGTTTTGTATTTGATCCTAGAGGCACCAGGGAGCCACTAGAGTTTATTGGAGGGGGCTGGTGACATGACTGGATTTCTATTTTAGGAAAATCACTTTGGTGACTGAATGAAGGAGTGATTGGAGTAGGGAGAGACTTGAGGCAGCCAGAGTCAGGCTATTACAATAGCCTAGGCAAGAGGTAATGAGGACCTGCATCAAAGTGGTGACAGGAAGTGTCAGAGGAGAAAAAGGGGCATAAGCAAGAGATGTTGTAAAAATAAAAATTTTAAATGGGGGGGGGTAAGAAATAGTGAGGAATCTGGGATAACTCCTAGGTTGTGAGCCTAAGGGACTGAGAGGAATGTGTTACCCTCTTCAGAAATAGAAAAGGTAGAAGGGAGAGAGTGTTTGGAGGGGAAGACAATGAGTTCCATTTTGGACATGTTGAATTTGAAATGTCTACTGGACTTCAAGTTCAAGATATCTGAAAGACAGTTGGAGATGCAAGATTGAGGGCTTGGGGGGTAGTATAGGTGGATTTAAAAATCAACATCATAAAGATGGTAATTAAATTCATGGGAACTGATAGGACCACCAGGTGAAGTAGTATAGAGGGAGAAGAGAAGACCCAGAACAGAACCCTGAAGGACATCTATGGTTGGAGGGTGTGATTGGGAAGAGGATCCAGCAAAGGAGAAAAGAAGCAGTCCGACAGGTAAGAGAAGAACTAGAAAAGAGTGGTGTTCTGAAATCCTGAGAGAAAAGAGTATTAAGAAAGAAAGAGTGCTCAACAGTGTCAAAGGCTGAAGTGAGATCAAGAGCAATGAGGACTGAGAAAAGGACATTGGTTTTGGCATCTAAGAGATCACCAGTAACTTTGGAGAGAGCAGCTTCACTGGAATGTCCGAAGCCAAATTGTAAGGAGTTAAGAAGAGAGGAAGAGGAAGGAAAGTGGAGATAACTACTGTAAATGGTCTTTTTGAGCAGTTTAGCTACAAAGGTACAGAAGAAAAATAAGATGATAATTAGCAGGGATGAAAAGCTCAAGAGAGGGCTTTTTTTTCAGAATAGGGGAGTTATGGTCATGTTTGTAGGCAGTAGGAAATGAACCATTTGGCATGTACAGAGGGGTCCTTACATACATGACTTGGACAAGGTGGTCACTGAGACCCAGAGAGGAGAAGGCACAGTCCCAATGTCACCAAGTAGTAGAGTTGCCATTCAACCCCAGTTCCCCCTAATCCAAACCCAGGGGTCTTTCTACTATACTGGTATTCAGGCAGAGGTACCTTATCAAAGATGCTACAGAAATAATTCCTAAACAGTATGAGAGAGGTTGAAACAAACAAAATGTCCTAACAGGATTTCACAAAATTTTCCATTTACAAGAGGCAGTGTGGTATAGTGGATAAAATGCTTGTCTCAGAGCCACAAAGAACCTGCTTCTAATGCATACTGGCTGTGTGGCCCTGGGCAAGTCACTTCACTGCTATAAGTGGAAGAGGAGGTGCAGACTTGCATTGGTAGAGGGAGTTTCCCATCTGGGAGTTCCTTATTCCAATAGTCATAAATCCAGTCTCTGTCTCTATCCCCATTCCTACTTCAAATGCTAGCAAGAATCTTAGTTCTCACTTGAAAGAAACTTTGTTTTCCCACTCTGTATTTCAAAAGGATCCACTTTCAAAACCTTAAGCGACTGATTTTAATTATGACAGTGATTTTCTTTGCTTATGCAGATTTAGGACTCAGGAAGGGACTATGGCAGCCAAACAGACATTTCTAATCAGAGTCCCCAAATGCCGGTTATGATGAATATGGCAGTAGAAGAGGATTCTGGGAGAGAGATGGGGGACTGGAATCCATCTTGCCTAGCCACAGAGGAGTTGAGCGGAGCTCCCCTTGAAAACCTTTGAAGGCAACCAAGGCAAACCTGTGGAGGTCAGAAGCCACAAAGACAAGACCGAGCCTGCTAAAAGGTGATAGGGCCAAGGCAGATGTGTTGAGTAAGGATGGACAGCTGAGGCACTTGGAGCTCCTTGGTTCCTTTTCACTCATTAACAAGAGCTTAGCTCAAAGCCCCCTGTTCCAGGAAATTATTATTAGTCAGCAGCAGCAGCATAATAATTATAGCTAACATCTATATAAACTTTTAGGATTTGCGAAGTGCTTTACATTTGGTGGCTTATTTGGTCCTCACAATAACTATGTGAGGTAGATGCTATTATTCTTCCAATTTCCAAGGAAGAAAGAATTAAGTTATTTTTTCAGGGTCACGCAGTGAGAGTCTGAGACAGAATTGAAACTCAGGTCTTCTTGACTCCAAGTTCCAGTTCCCTTCTGCCCAGTGGGGGTGGGGGTGGGGGTGGGGGTGGGGGAAAGAGTAAAAGAGAGATGATGCAATTGGAAAGGTAGGAGGGAATTAAGTTATGAAGAGCTTTGAATGGCAAACAGAGCATTTTGTATTAGATCCTTGAAGCAATAGGGAGCCACTGGAGTTTACTGGGGACGTGGGGGGTGTGGCAATGCTTGGTATGATATAATGAGACCTGTGTTTTAGGAAAATCACTTTAGTGGCTGAATAGAGGCTAGACTGGGGAGGAGAGAGACCTGAGGCAGGCAGACCCACCAGCAAGCCAAAGGGTCCAGGGGTGAGGTGATGAGGGCTTGTACCAGGGTTGGGGCTGTATCAGAGGAGAGAAGCAGGTCCATCTGAGAGATGTTACAATGATGAAATCCATAGACCTTGACAACAGCTTGATATGGGCGGGGGAAGGGTAAGAGAGCGTGAGGAGTTTCAGTGGAATGGTAAGTTAGGAAGCCAGATTGTAAGGGGTTAAAAAGAGAATGAAAGGAGAGAAAGTACATGGCTTTTTTGAAAAGTTTATCTACAAAAGGCAGAAGAGTTATAGGATGGTAGTGAGGATGGAAGGATCAAGTGAGGGGTTTTTCAGGATGAGGGATAAGTGGGCATGTTTGTAGGTAGTAGGGAAGAAGGCAGTAGAGAGGGAGAAACTGAAGATAAATGATAGAGTAGGGGTGACAGAGGGGCCAATCTGTTGGAGGAGATAGGATACAGTAGAACTGATCATTCAGGGAGAATGGTTAGCTTTAATCAGAACTGTGGCTACTTTCTCCCATTGTCTTGTTCATCTTTTATTTTCAAAGATGATCAATGATATCATGGGATGTTTTGACTTGCATGTGAATTGGATTTAATTAAGGCAAAGTTGCAGTTTCACTTTCTTCTTGAGTCATGGAATTCCAATGAAAAGATAAAAGTCAGGACAACTGATAATGGGATGCAGTGGATGACCTTGATTTCTTTGATGTCTGACGAAGCTCTAAGTGCTCCACAGTGCACAGTTCAGCCACCTTCATGGCAGTTGGGATACCCCATATACCTCACTTTGTCATATGGAACAAGGATGAGGGAATAGATAGTGGTAGAAGGCATTTGAATGGTGAGAGATGAGGAAGAGAGAAGAAGTGGGAGTTCATGGAAAGTGGACTCAGTTTCTTCTGTAAAATATGAGCAGAGATTCTCAGCTGACAGGGTTGGGGTAGGGAGAGTCACAGAAAGTTTGAAGAGGAATAAGAAGGTTCATAATAGTGGCTGAGGAGAGTGGGAGAATGGGTTGATAAGGGAGGTATAGTAGGATAGTCTGGTAGTAGTCAGAGACCAGTTGAGGTTGTGTAACCTAGTCAGG